>NC_052129.1:1951183-2038640 GCF_012273895.1 Zerene cesonia | reverse complement strand
GAAAGATTTATTCCCCCGAATGTGTCGTCAATCCAACATTCTGTGAGAACAATAACATCCGGTTGATAGCCAAGGCGATCCAGAAACAATTCAAATGAGGTGATATTTTTGCGTATACTTCGTATGTTTTGTGTAATCATTGTGAACTGATTATTAACGTCACCAAAGTAACGGATGCAAGATTCAGGCTCAAAGGTTTGCAAGAAGGGAATAATACACGTCTTATCAATATCATCAATTAAGTTTGTGTTAGCCATTGGATTTTATAATAAATATTATGTGGGTGCCAACATCATTGATTGATTCATTGTTGGCCAAGTGTAAGAACTTATGACTGTGTCTGTCCGATTTGTATGTAGTACATAAATTTACATCAACACATATGAAGTTGAAATTCTTATAAATTATACATTTTAGACATTTGATTCGTGTTAAAGTGAAAATACAAGAACTAAATAAAGCATTTTTGCATTTTTGATAAGCTACAGTTATAATTGTAATATTTTGTAAATATTGTATGTAAACAAGTAAAATCAAATCTTTAGTTTTATATTGTTTTAAATGACTACATATACATTCAATGAATATCATTATATTAAAATTGAGTACTCGATCACTTCTAAGGCAATTAGTAATACAATGTATATGAATAAAAGCATTAAAAAATAGAATCAATTCACTAGTTAAACTATTGTATAAGCATTCAGTATAAATTATAAAATTAGAGTACTTTACAAAACTATTATTTAGAAACTTGGCAAACGGTATTCTATTAAATACATACTTAAAATTAATTGTAAAAGTAATGTACGAGCTTTGTATAACAATCAGATTATTGACGTATTTTGACATTACGCTTATTAATATTATAACACATGCAAAATAAAAACTATATATATATATAATTGGGATCTCGGAATCGGCTCCAACGATTTTCATGAAATTTAGTATATAGGGGTTTTCGAGGGCGATAAATTGATCTAGCTAGGAATTTTTTTTTAGAAAATGTCATATTCGTGTTTTTTTCGTGTTTTTTTTTCCTGACATCTATTGGTAAATAATAATACTATTTTGCTTCGAAGATAGCTGGACAACTGAAATAACACATAGGCACTTTTTATACCGATATTCCTACGGGATACGGTTACGCAGCACGCTTACGCGGTGTTCCAACCGCGGGTCACAGCTAGTAATATATAACGTATACTATATTATATATAAGATATATGTGTAAAATTTTTTAGTGTAATTTAAAGCCTAATTCAATCTAAAGACAATAAAAGGTCGTCATTCCTCATTTTTTCGATCGTTTACAGCATGAAATCAAAACAATTTTAAAAACAAAGTATATTGAACAAACGCGTAATATAATTGCTTGTTAATAATTATCACCTAGCTGTAATGACAGAGTAATCAATTCTATTTTTAGCATAAATGTATTTATAATGTGATAATGTGTGTATCTTTTTAACTTTGTAATTTATATTTAATTGTAATGGAGGAAATAGTAGGTAAGTAGCACTTTAATAGAATAACAAAAAAACATAACTTAATATACAGTATGTAATAATTGTTTTATTGTTTTTATATTTATAATTAAAAAACAATAATCGCTTTGTTTTCTTCAAAACTTTATTTGTACTCCAATCAATTAGACTCTGGTGTATTTTATTTTGTTTATAAAAATATTAGAGTGTGTATATTGTCTTAGAATAACGTTTATTAATGATTATACTCATATATTATAATTAAAACTGCATTTATCAATAGCGTAGATTACAAAACATAAACTCGAATTATTTAGACGTTATAAGATATTGATTTTAAACAGTCTCTTTCTTTACAGCCTAGATACCTACTAATATACACTGTATAATACAACCATAACCAAACAATGAACTCTATATGTAGTCAATACACATGTAAGTAAAAACTACCCTACTTACAAACTATTTATCTAAACTAAAATAATTGCCATTCAGTTTACAGTAAAAGCGCAGACTTTAATTGTAGAACTGATTTTCAGCGACACCTTTATTATAACTGTATTGTCCCATGACCCTATCTTTTTATTGAATTCTAGCTGTTCGCCCCGGCTTTTCTCGTGGTACATATATAGCCAATGTCACTCAGTGAAGTTGCAGCTTTCTATCGGTGAAAGAATTTTTGAAATCGGTCCAGTTGTTATTGCGTGAAAACGTTACAAACGTACGAAAACACAAAAGTTTCCCTTCCATTACATGCGCTCACCCCTCAAACGAAAAACTATGATTAGCCAGCTCCATCTACCAGCGAATTTGTAACACACTCCATGAGGTAACTCCTTACGCAAGCTTCAAGGATACAAGCAACATGTTGAAATAGCAAATGTCGACTTGGCTTAGGAAAGGAGCGGTGTGTCAAGGTGCAATACCTTTCGATCTTGGGTAATGCTGGGGTCCCTGCAAATGCCAGCCGGTTTGGTAAAAAACTAATGAGATTAAATGAGTTTTTTTTTTAGTGGAAGTACTGGGAGTTACGCTGAAAATAGTGTCTAATTTCTAATTATGAAGTGAATCTACTAGGTTTATGTGTAGTATCTTATGCATTCATATGCATATACACTGGTATGAGATTAAAACGGCGATTTAACTGTTTAATATATAAAAATACATAGATAATATAGTAAGAAGAAACTAAAAAAAACACGCTTTAATGATAGGATCAACTTAATTATCTTGCTCGCAAACAATACGCAAGTAACTGAGTAAATAAGTAAATTATTTAATCAGGATAATAAGATAAACCAATGAAATTATTGTATAGTCGCCAATCCTTGATAAGTATACAAAAATTTAATTAAATCTGCCCGTTCAGTGCGTCAAAATCGATCCTATAGAGATCGGTTACATACAAACACAAACTGAAACATTTATTTATAAAACCGTATTCAAGTCAAGTCATGTGGTTCAGGCGTGAAGGAGAGACAAACAGGCCAAGTTATTTCCACAGATAGAGATTACAACAAGAGTTAGTCAGTTCTGGTTAATTTTTAAACACACATTTAAATACATGGCAAATAATTACAAGCAAATAATCTTCAGACAGACGATTATCCTCATTCCATAAGGACGATAAATAAAATATCATTAAAGATCCTCTATATAGCTCACTCTATAGAAGGGCATAGGGAAGTCAGCTCACCTTCACGATTAAACCGATTCATGTGTAATTGTTTGTAACACGTCGTAACACTCTGTAATAGACCGGTTCTAAGGTGACCGTGGATGTGCTGTAATATATTCTAAGAGAGTTGTAATCGTTTTTATCCGCTAAAAGTTGTATGCTTGAACGCACTGATCTCAGGAACTGCTCGTCCGGTTTGAAAATTTTCTCATCTTTAGTTAGGTGACTTATAGAGGAAGGCTATGGGCTATGAACATAATAAAAATAAATAAAATGTGGGTGAAACCGCGGGGCAATTATATCTCATTTTATTTTTCATATACTTTTCTATAAGTGCATCAATGCTAGCAATCCAGCGATCACTTCCGCCGAGAAGAATCGGCAATCACTACAGAGTATAAAAAATCGCGCTTTCTACCGTTTGTGTGTCTGTATGTTTATCTATGCTATTGTTATTATAGATAGAGTGATTCAAGAGGAAGGTTTATACATAATATATACGTAATTTCGCCCGCGCGAAGCCCGAGGTCACTAGTTTTTCATAAATATCATTGCAAATTTTGAAACCTATAAAATACATACTATCATGATTCGCCTAATGTCAACGTTTGACAAGCGACATTTATTGTTAGGAAACTAAAGATGGATACGGGTAATCATGTATTTAGGGCTCAATAACATTAAACATCTATAAATCATATAATATTTGACATCCGATCAACGCAATGGTCGCCCTTTGCGAGTGTACGATTCAGATTTGCGAAACCATGGTAAGTTGTATGGTTAGCGGTTATGATATTTTATATTGCATGTTGCATACCAAGAAGTTAAGGTAAGCTATGGTGAAGACATGGTATAAAAAAAGTATGAAATGGGTTTTAAATATATGTAAATATACTAGTGTATAGTGAATAAGTTTGTAGAGTAAATTCGGGATTCATTAAACCGATTTTAAACAATCTTTTACCAATTGAAGGCTACGTTATCTGTGATTGTTTTAGGCTATATTTTATATGGTTTTTATTCCGAGTGAACCCGGGCGGAGCCGGAGCGTGCGGCTTCTAGTCAATCATTGCTTAACAGGCTAACTCTCTTCTGTAATTATATATTCCATTTTAGCTTTATGTAGTTGAACATATGGTAACATTTATTAATGAAATCTTAAGAATTTTGACATTGATAATGATTGTCGTCATTGCAGCTTTTAGGACGTCCACTGCTGGACATAGACCTCCCCTACAGATTTCTAATGATTAGCGTTTAATTTAAATTTAAAAAATATAAAACAAATAGTTTAATATCGAGTAAAATTTATAATTAGTATCGAATATACGTTTTAATACAATTAATCTCTTACACCTTTATCGCTTATTTATATTTATACTACTAATTATTTCACATAGTAACTCAGCATAACTCGTTGTACATCCACGAAGTTTCGTAAGCTCTCAATTGACGTTGCGTCATATATCTCCGACACACACACGGCCTGTAATATTAACGTGTGTTAATGTGTGTTTAAGTGAACAAATATATTGCGATGCACAAACTTCAAATCTCGGATGAGAATAAAATAGGTACTATTGTTTAAGTTTATTTTTATTCTAAATATAAAACAAATGTTGGGGAGGGGGGGGGGGGGGGGAAATAGTATGTATTTTGTGTTTGTTTTAATATATGTAATTCAATTTTCATTGATTGCGTATATTATAGTCTAAATGTTGTAATTAAGTATTATAATTCCCTTTCTTTATTTTTTTATACAAAATGGCATCTACTCCCTGAAGGGAAGCACTTCGGATTCTTAAAAATGGACCAAGTAACAACGATTCAAACTAAACACAAAACAATTAGGCCAGTCGGTTGTAAACCCACCAAAACAAAAAAAAACAGTCGGAATATCGACTAACAATTATTAACATAATTGCGAAATTTTTATATTTTAACATTTTTGGTCATACATTTCATTGTTTGTTGGACTTAAATATAATCACTATACGAACCAATACTTCTGGCTTCTACTAGAAAACTTTGAATTGGAATTTAAATAAATAAATAGCATAAATCTTAATGCCAAATTAAAGGAAACTATAATTCTGCTACTAAATAAAAACTGACAATAAATATTGTCATTTATACACCTTTGTTTTGATGCAATTGAATTTACAATCAATCTATGCCTTTCCTCATAACAACCTCGTTTCTTACATCATGTCACCTTCAAGCCACTTCCGGTGCTGCGATGTGGGTACTTCCGCTTGACCTTTGACTTAGGGGTCATTACGATAAGGTTCGATAAATTGTCCTATAGCTTTAGTCTACATCTTCTAATATATAAAATTCTCGTGTCACAGTTTTCGTTGCCATACTCCTCCGAAACGGCTTGATCGATTTTGGTGAAATTTTTTGTGCTTATCCGGTATCTATGAGAATCGGCCAACATCTATTTTTCATATCCCATAAGAGTAAGGCAGAATAGCGTTTGCCGGGTGCAGCTAGTAATATATAATAAATTATTTAATTCTAATTGGTTCTAATTAATGAAGACTTTCAGAACATACATTCATAATATTACAAATGCCCGTTTCCTTTTCCTCACCCGTCCTAGTCCATTCCTTGTTTCCAGTCGTTAATCCTTTCCTTTCCCTTACCCCATAAAAGCGGGCAGCGCATTCACGGAGGTACTACCTTTGCGAATGTTTATGGGCGGTGGTGATCGCTTACCATCAGGCGAACCACCAGCTCAGCTGCCCGCTATGACATAAAAAAAAGTAATGTGAATTGAAGATTAAGCTTCTCTCTATGTATAAAAATCTCTATATGTATAAAATTCTCGTGTCACAATATCAGTTACCATACTCCTCCAAAACGGCTGGATCGATTTTCATGAAATTTTGTGCGCATATCGGTTAGGTCTGAGAATCGGCCGACATCTATTTTTTATACCCTTTAATGATAAGAATCAGGCAGAACAGCGTTTGCCGGATCAGCTAGTAATTGTACATACTTTATTAGCTTCACCTGTATGTTTGTATGTAACTGTCTTTTAGACTCGATGTTGACCCACAAAACTAATAAATTTAATTCAAACACTTGGATCGGTGACAATACAATAATTTCATGAGTATTATGCAGATTGGGGTCGCCAGCATTAAATAAATTCGCTTCGTGTATACTCTGTATTTAAAGATAATTTAGTTGAATTTATCATTAAACGCGATTTTTTTATTACATTTATAAGTAATGAGAACTAAACAATTTATTAAGTGCATTGTCACAGTAAATAGATACCTACGTTTTACCGTGAATTACTTACGAAATATTTCATATGAATTTTTTGTATATTTCATTGCTTCGTCTCGAAACTATCTCTGTTTATTTTTATAATAATAAATATACTGTGTACTAATAATAATAATAAATATACTGTGAACATAATTGTTATATTTCTGTATTTAAATAGGAATTTAAAGATAAACTCCTGAATCAGGATTTAAATGCAATGTAAACGTTAGATTTATGGAACCCATTGAACAATAATTAGAATGAATCGAATTAAATTTATCGACTTATTGAGTGTAATGATTTTTAGTGCCGTTTCATTAATTTTCTCGATTATCTTGTTATATCGAAAGATTGTAAAACAGGTCGTTTAAGGGTTAGTAACATAATATAAATAAAATAAATAAATAATTGATTTTGTTGTTAAAGAGTTACAGAATAGAAGTGAAGTTTTATTTGTTTTATGTCCGTGGTGCGAGAACCGTCTCTTAAAGTAGTCATAACTTTAAATTAATCGAAGATTTCATAATCTATACCTGATTGTGTATACTAAATCACAATAATAATCATCATAAAAGTATATATAGAAATATTTACTCTTAACATTTTAATATATCTCACTTAAATCATATAAATTTAAATCACGATAACATAATAATTCTACCGATTAATCACATTATATATATATATTTTTCATATCCGATTTCATAAAATAGACCATACTAGCTGCGCCCCGCGGTTTCACCCGCGCAAGTCCGTATACCGTAAGAATATCGGGATAAAAAGTTGCCTATATGTTATTCCAGTTGTCCAGCTATCTCCGTGCCAAATTTCATTGCAATCGGTTCAGCAGTTTTTGCGTAAAAGAGCAACAAACACGCATCCTTACAAACTTTCGCATTTATAATATTAGTAGGTTATGATATATAAGGGCATATATGAAGCAACGATTAGCAAAAGTTCATAAACACCGAATATTAGGTACAAAAACACGTTCAACGAACCGCGGCCGGTGTGTGTACAATTACCTAAACCGAACGAACAATAGTGTAACGAAATAGCACAGATTATGCAAGGGTCTACTGAGTGGCGCAATGGCTTAGATACCGCGGAACTGGGGCAGGTGCTGGTTCGTTGCGGCGAATTCGATTTTGATATTTATGTTTATGTGGGGTATTGAGAATTGTGATGTTTCACGGTGTTTTAAGAGCAGAGGCTTTTAGTGAGATCGGTGGATGGATTTTTTAGGATTGTCTCAGATGTAGGAATTTAAAGTGTCGATTGTCATCGTATTACGCATGTTATAGTGGATTTAGCTTCTATTTGTTTTATATTTAATTATGGTAAAGCTGTTTATACGAGACTTTAATATTAAGATCGTCTTAAATAAATCCGAAAAGTTCTAATAGTTAATGGTCGATCGAAGGGTAAATTCTATAAAAATAAAGTTTAATTGATTTTCATTTGAGTACTTTTCAAGCACTGTTTAGTATTTTTGTAATAAACGTGGTCAATATGATAAATTTAATATAATAATAGTTATTTTTGCCCTCCCATAGCTACAATATGACTTCAGGACTTAGCCCAAACGTCTCGTAAGGTGCGGTCTCATAACATCGAATTCGGTTCGCACATCTATTACAAATACATTACGATCGCATAAACTAAAGGACAAACCGTTTACATTGCTTCATTATACAATAGCTGTGTTACAAATATGCTTGTTTATTTCATATGCAATGATTTAAATGTTTAGTTAAAAATTATCATTTTATATGGGACAACCTTCTAGATCTGTCTATCTTATTTTTCAAGGTATATGAAAGTTTAGTTTGTGCTTGGATTTTATTGTTGGGAAATAGTCTAATCAGTTCTTAACCAAATTTCTATTATTTATTAATACGTTTTTGTTAGCCGCATCTGTATGTTTGTATGTGTAACTAACTATTTTAGATTTGGATTTTGGCCCACTTTAAACGGATAGATTTATTTTAACTTTGTACACTCAAGATCGATGATACAATAATTTTATTACGTATACTCTATATGAGAGCCATTGAGACAATTTATTTGATTCAATCATAAAAACGTGTTTTTTACATAATTTTTATTAATCCATTGTTATTAATTTTGTCATGAATTTAAGAAAAATATTTCAATATTACGCGAAAGTTTGGAATTATGACATTCATTATAAAAACTCGCAAATAAAATCGGTCAAGGGCGAGTTGGACTTGCGATACTAAAAGTTCCGTACAAATAAGCATCCAATATATGGCCATTCCAACCGTTATAAAGTTCGAGTTTTTATTATATGTTGTTATTGCGATAAATATAGCATATCTACATTTCTATCACGGTTCATGAGATACAGTCTGGTGACAGACAAACAGAATCACATTTCAATCGGGTCCAACGCGAGTAAAACCACTGGATAAAGTAAGTTCACGATGAAAATGTCTACAGCATCTATAGCTAACTAGTGCTATAAAACTCCAGTCGTGTATACCAATTCAAACCAGTAAGATTGAATAAACAGTTAGTGATGCGATGAATAAAATATGATAGATGCAATTTGAATCGGGTCAAGCACAACGTGTCTAGCTGTACAGATTATGAAACATGTCCTGATTGTTGAATGGGATGAATCTTTAACGATTCTTTTGACCCACTTTCATATAACTACATATTTTAGAGATCTACTACATATTCTATAATAAAATTCCATCAAACCTTCATACACATTCTTGTAAAAATACTATATTAATTCAATAATCATATGCACTTTAAACATAGGAAATCTCCGTAAGGTCTTTCAAATGGAAACTGCATCGAAATCGATCCATTCGTTTACACCTTTCATTTTGCGACAGGACTTTAAAAATGGTGTGATATAATGTATTTACTAATGTTATTATTGCTAGATTGTCGTCTAGATTACAACATAAGCAATTCTATTACCGGACAAGTAAAGCCGCAGAGGAAGGTAGCTTTAAATGATAGAAATCCTACTCCTACTAATATTATAAATGCGAAAGTTTGTAAGGATGTGTGTGTGTTTGTTGCTCTGCCACGCAAAAACTGCAGAACCGATTGCAATGAAATTTGGTACGTAGCTGCACAACTGGAATAACGTATAGGCAACTTTTTATCCCGATTTTCTTACGGGATACGGACTTACGCGGGTGAAACCGCGGGGCGCAGTTAGTAAATAAATAAAAAGTAAATTACCCAAAAAGATCACAAAATAAAAAAAAAAACATAACAATCATTACACATGTAATTGAAGGCCATAATCGATAAAATAATCATATAAATATAGGTTAAGATGCGCATAGCAACACGATGCACTTGTTCGTAACTCGGCCATTGGTTATGTAACATCGACATAGAGCCACTGGATATATTGAGAAATTATTTAATTCTGTTACCTGTGGTAGTCGAGCACGCTTCCACACGAATTGCACCAGCTCACACCGGGAGTACGGGAGTACCACACCCCCACAGAAAACCGTCGTGAAATAGAAACATGCTGTGTTTCATGTGTTTGATTTTACGCGAGTATTATACGTTTAGAAATTAAAAACTTTTTAACGGATTTTAAACGCGATTTATTCATTATATTATTAACCCGACGTTTCGAACACTTTACAGCGAGCGTGATCACTGGGAGACTGGGATGTTATATGTCTTGAAGGTCATACAAAAATTGTTGTTTGTGAACTACCTCCACCTATTTCACCTAAATCGCGCTTAAAATCCGTTAAAAAGTTTATAATTGCTGTGTTTTGTTCGGTGAGTGGGGGAGTCGGAGGCCCGTTTCCTTTTCCTCACCCTGCACAGTCTATTTCTTCTTACCAGTCGTCAATCCACAAGGATTTTGTATTGATAAAAGTAAGGATAGCCCTAGCTACATTTATCCATTACCCTTTAAAAGTTGGCAGCGCGTTCGCAGGGGCACTGCCTCTTGAACAGAGGCAGTGCCCAGTGCCAGGGCGGAGGTGATTGCTTCAGGCGTCACCATCACGCGAAACCACCAGATCAGTTTCCCGCTCTGACATAAAAAAACGAATTAAAACACACTTAATCAATTATAGTAGCTTCGCCGCGCGGTTCACCCACAAACAAACCCGCGGGCAAATACAAGTATACTATAGCCTATGTGTTATTCTGGTTTTTACGTGAAAGAGTAGCAAACATCAGAACTTTCAGTGAATAATACATTAATATTAATTATTAATAAAATAATTATTAATAAAATATCAATGAACATGTTTTAGATACACTTTGAAATGGCTGGACGATTGTCATTGAATTTTCAACAGCTGATAGATTATGTGAGATTAAATCCTTACATATAATTAAGAAAAATCGTCACTATTAACCTCCGAGTGGTTTTATAAAATCATTTTATTATATTTGCTACAAAAATGATCCTCTTTTCGATAAGAATCGAATCGGTCTCAGTATGAAGGTACCTTAGTCTAGTATGAAGATATAAGGGATCCTTAGAGAATATTGATTGCGACTGAATAATCCAGACTTTCAAGTAAAATAGTCTAGACTAGACGGTAGACAGATGAACAACGTACAAAACTCAAATTGCATTAGATTTAGTTTTATCTAAAAGGGAATTTTAATGTTTAAGACAAAATTTGCCATGTTTGCTTCCCTTTAATTTACTTGCTTATTTTATATGTTTCTGGTTTAAGTGTTAAATAAAATATGTATGAAGATAAAAATAAATCTTTTGTCTTTTCAAATTTCTTTATTATTTCATATGATTGTATACAATATTTACGGAATGTATGTCTAATTATAATTTAATATATATCAAAAAATCCTTATTTGTAATAAGCATTATCTTTATAAATTCTCTCTAAATCTTTTAGGAAGTCTATTATTTTGTTTAGCCGACTAGTTTCGTCCCGTTGCACTCGAATTGATTAAAAAGAAATGAATAATATCAATGAAATAATCAATAATCGTTTACGCAGCGCATTTATATCATTTTATTTTGACCCGAGCGGAGGCAGGCTCGTCCTGCTAGTCCACACTAATATTATGACGGGGAAATTTCTGTATTTTTGTATGTTTGTAACGTTTTCAAATACCATTGGACCGATTTCAGAAATTCTTTCATCATTTGAAAGCTGCAACTACACTTAGTGATGGGGCTATGTGTATAGTGTAACTCGGGCGAAACCGGGGCTAACAGCTAGTATATCATAAAATAATCTTTTATGGTTGGAACACAATACCGTCATAGTATCATTATATAGATATAGATAAGATAAAGTTTCAATTATTTAACAAAACGCATGTGAAAATGTTCATGAATGATTATGAATCATAAATTTTATCAATTTCATAACAATTGATAGCATTTGGAACAACTGCTTATCGTATATACATATTATTATTATTTATTACTAGCTGCGCCCCGCGGTTTCACCCTCGTAAGTTCGTATCCCGCAGGAATATCGGGATAGAAAGTTTCTTATATGTTATTCCAGTTGTCCAGCTGTATACGTACTAAATTTTATTCCAATCGGTTCAGCAGTTTTGCGTGAAAATGAATCACACACACATCCTTACAAGCTAGTATTGTATAAGGGTTTACTTTTTATTTTTGTACAATAAAGCAATATAAATAAATAGAATAATTAAATTAAATATGAATAAGTCACATCCAGCGAATGTTATCAGCGTTATTGTATTAAGAAATCAAACAATCAACGTAAATAAAACGTTCATACAAGAAGATTTGCTGATCTGTGCACTCGTGTCGTATTGATGCGTCAGTGCTTTGTTAAACATTACATAAGGTTTTACATAATATATCTTGATTAGCATTTATAGTATACTAGACACTCGCCTCGGCACCGCCCGGATCAAGATTCCTGTTTTATCCCTAGGTATTTAATTGAGATAAAAAGTATCCTATCACCCATGTAAGCTCACAATCTGTATATCAAATTTCATCAAAATCCGTTCAGTTGTTTCAGCGGACAAACATCCAAACAAACAAAGTTTCACATGTATAATATTAGTGTGATTTTTAAAAAAGGATAATATAACGACTATATTTTTGTATATGGGAGTCGAGCACGTTTCGACACCAATTGGGCCATCGCACCGGGGAAGTAGTGGAAGAGTAGGAAGGAATGGGAGAAATGACAGATTTCCAATGATAAATAAATGAAAAAAGCCCGTCAGTCACGAAGGGATATAACTGGTATTCTAATTGTCATATTATAACAAACATTAACAAAATATTCATTTCCTTAAAAGGAAATTTACTATGACGCATTGATTGACGCATTAACCTGCTAGGGGAAGCACCTCCGAAATGTGCCTACTCAAAACATCACATCGAAACCTTTATCTATAGAATTTATAATTTAGAATCATTTTCTACAGTCATTAAGGTCATGGAGGAATCACTACAAAAAGAATCAAGCCGATCGGATGAAACGTAGTTACCAAGTAAACCGATTGAGTTCTTTCTATTCCCGGGTGTGGCAAGCGAAAGTCTTCCTACTATTAAGAATAATTTTCTTAATAAATATTACAGGTACAGATATTACAAGACTCCACCCTGTATTTAATAAACTGTTTGATCTTTATGAAAATTGTCCACAATAATAAAGTATATTTCCATTAGCAAAAGGTCAAAGATATTTGTAATCGGATCATCAGGTCTGGATAAAACCACGCATCCATTTGGAGATTAATTTTTCATTCACAATTACCGAACGACGTTTTTCGACTGCCTCCTTGGTATGGTGGTTAACGCATGAGCGTACAACCGAGGGGGCCTGGGTTCGATCCCTGGTGGAGGATCACAAAAAAATGTTTCTGTTTGGCAGGGCACAGGAGACTGATCACCTAATTGTCCATAAATAAAATCGATCAGTGAAACATATGTATATCATCTGCCCCATATCCCACAAGAAGCCTTATTGAGTAATTTAAAGAGATTAAAACAAAATAAAAGATACCCTATCACACCCATAGATAATGTGAAATTCTATAGTTTCGAGAATTATTAAAATCAGTTCAATAGATCCAGAGATTACAGAAATGCACAAATTTTTTATTTTTTAACATTAGGTAGTAAGTATAATACGTTATGAGACCTACAACAATATATTTGTAAATTTTTATTATTTGTTTTAAAATAAACTTAACAATAACCTAAGAACATGCGTTTGCAAAATACAAATAAATCGCGAATAAATTGAAAAATTTTACATTTAACTACAATAAAATTATTGTAAACAACCAACAGGTTGTTCCTAAGAAAGCTGAGTCAGCGTTGTCGCGACAGCACCTCCCCCCTTCCCCCTGCCATTGACATTGTGAGTCATGTGCATACGTTTGGTTTTGCATGTGTGCTATTTGCGACTATGAACACGCATGTGTGCGGTGGAGGAAGTATGAGTGGTTTAGTTATATTTTCATTAGATAGTATCATAATAAACATCATAATAATTCGCAAACTTTATCTTATTCTATCCTATCCTATTAATATTATAAATGCGAAAGTCTATGAGGGTGTGTGTGTGTGTTTATTGCTCTATCACGCAAAAGCTACTAAACCGATTACAATGAAATTTCGTGCGTAGATAGCTGGACAACAGGAATAACATATAGGCAACATTTTAATTTCTGCGGGATACGGACTTACGCAGGTTGAATAAAATAAACAAAACAAAAAATCAGAAGCTTTGCGAATATGTGTGAAATATTTTGCTAAAAAGTGTATCAGGTCTTTTCGATTTTAGAAAATTTTCAGTAGGTCTAAGTTCTTGATATAATTAAAACTCAAATTCACTATTATTCACTTAATCTGTAATCATATTGTAAAGAGGATTTGTTTGTGAGTATTCTCCGCTTAACAAAAATAAGCTCTAAGCAAGCAGTAATATTGTAATTGTATTGTATATGATTTATCCAGTCTTACGTAGCATTACCATATATGCTGCAATGATTGTAGATTACAGATAAAAAGTGTGAGCTTCTCTTGATAGATGGAACTAATCGAATATTGTTCTAATTTTGTAAGTCTATCCTTTTAATGCTTTGAGTTATAAAACAAGTAGTGCTAATTTTAAATTTTATGTACTTAATGGCAAGGAGAATCATGCTAGAACATTCAATTCATCAATGCCACATTATTTTATAAGGAATCAGTCGTTTCCTCTACTAAAAGTGTGTTATCAATAATTTCATATGAATTCTACTTGATGACATATTACAACATGTATAAAATAGATTTCTATGGTATATCTTCACTAGCTGCTCTCCGCATTTTCACCCGCGTAAATCCGTATCCCATAGCATTATTTGGATAAAAGTTGCCTATATGTTATTCCAGTTGTCCAGCTCTCTACGTAATTTGACTGCAATCGGTTCAGTAGTAGTGCGTGAAAGAGCAACAAACACACGCACACACATCCTTACAAACTTTCGCGTTTATAATATTATAGTAAGATTATTATTAATATTTATCTGTCTGGACTTTGAACTTACATACTAGATTTTTTATCCAAATAAAGCACGTTTCGTGTAAAAATTCAGTTCACTTTTAATTGTTTATTAAATATTTATAAAACAAACAACCAAAGTGGACCAAACAATTTTTTTTGTCTCCAAAAGTACACATATATTTAAGTTGTCCTTTAATTATTATATAAAAATTAACAGGTGAAAGCCTGCAGTATAAAACAACAGTTTTGTATATATATTAAGCAATAAAACATACAAAACCATTGTTTTGTTGCGACGCAAGTTTTGTATATCTATACAGAATAACTAAGCTTGAAAAGACAATCAAAAGTTAAAACTACATACGTACCGTCCCAAAACGTCCTTTCGATACCGCCGTAACGGGACAAACATGTCTAGACTAGACTCCAGACGTTCTAAGAAGGGTCTGATACAAGCACAAGGTGATATGACTCATATTTGAAATAGTATTGCGTCACTTTTTGCACAATGCGAATGTCTAGATACCTTTTTTACGCTTTGGCTGGTATGATTGAATTAAACGCCGAAATAACAATGGACTCCTTTGATATCCTGATTTTGGTGTAGGTCTTAGGGCTTGTTTTATAGGTCGCGGGTTGGTTGATTAAACACATAAGAATAGGTGGTTTTAGGGCATAACGGATGAAATTCTTTTAAAATGTGTGATGATAAAGATTTGTTTTGATTGATTCGAACTGAAATTTGCCTTTGTAGTTATATGACAAACAAATATAGATATTTTAGTTCTTAACCGTTCCGTGTTACTTAGAAATATACGTTTTCTAGGTGTTTATTTTCCGTTATATTTAAAAACAATCGATTAATCAATATACTTTAATAATAAGTATTATGCTTTATATACATATCTCTGTATTGGCATGAGGAAGTGAGCGTTAAGTAATAAAATATGAATTTATTATGTTTGCACTTAGATAAGGTAATAACAGAAATTTTATTATGTAATGCATTTTATCGAACGCAGCTTATGTTATTTTTTTCGGTACCTTACTTGAATATTTTATATATTTTTTATTTATTTAACTGTAATTCACTCAATAATACACGAACATTTTATTAAACTGTTGTTTTTTAGGTTTTGAATAACATGTTTATATTTTATTTTGTGCTTTAACTCTTACTGCTATTTTTGTATTCTCGTAATTGTAATTTTTAATTTTAATATATTGTTATTGAGTATTTCGGTTAATTTATGCATTTAAATTGTCAATACCTTCTAAATTAATTTTGAACCGATTATTATTAGAAAATATGTTAGGTTAAATTCTTAGTATCATATTAAATTATATATATAACTAGCTTTTGCCCGCGGCTTCGCACGCGTTTATTCGATTTAGTTTAATAGATGATGATGAGATTATAATAGATATAAACCTTCCTCTTGAATAACTCTATTTATTAAAAAACCCCATCAAAATCCGTTGGGTAGTTTAAAGATTTAAGCATATATAGCACATAGGGACAGGGAAAGTGACTTTGTTTTATACTATATATGTATTTAGTACTTAAGTTAGATAAGTGTCTGTTTATTATTAATGTTGTAATTGCTGTCGCACTGGACGTGTCCTGTAATCGTAAGTGACCTTAATAAATAAACAGATATTTTAATTTCCCATAAATCGAGTATCCAATCATGTTCACTTATGTAATAATGTAATTTACTAACTTGATCCCTCGGAACTGTCGCTTGGTTCCCAGATTAAACACAAGGCAGAAAGAAGAGTCAGTGTTAGACACTAATAATTTTATAACATCCCTTACTTTATTTAAACGATACAAGGAAATAAATATTATTTCCTTATATCTAATTTTGTAAAATAAGATTCGTTCTTAATATTTGTGTATAATAATTAGTGTGTTTAAAGTGAAAGTCTGTAAATAAATGTGTTTCTAACACTAAAATAAGACGAGTTTTATTTTTGGGTGACCTAGGCTTTGCTATGTTTTGGCAAAAAGATCAGAATGCCACCTCGTGATGAATTTTTTAAATTCTTAAATCAGTCTCATTTGTTAAGCTATAAAACTAAAAATTAAACCAGAATAATAATTAACTAACTCAATATTAGATATATGGCCTGAAATAATTACTATTACATTTCTGATTTATGATATAAAATATATATACAAGTGTGTAGACTACAGTCAACCCTGATTCTAAAGAACGCATGGAAAAGAAACGCTTCAATAGCCCAAAAAATAAGTGCAGTTAGTAACCGAAATTCTATAGGTCCAGACGCTATATTTTCTAAAGACTTCCACCCTATCCGACCTCCAAACCAGCTCTCACCAAGGCTAAGGTCAACGACCAACAAGGTGACCTTTAAGTCGCTGTGACCTACCCTAACGTCCCGGGTTTAGTTCCCAGAAGTGAATAATAGTCTGGAAGCTTTTGATCGTCCGGTTTTTGTAATAATTCAATAGTGCAAGGTCAGATGGGTGTGATGTCATACAGTTAAGGCTGGTTAGTGTTGTCAGGGGCTGGAATTTATAGCAGTTCAGTTTTAACCGACTTAAAAATAGGGGGAGGCTCACTATTCAACGGTATTCTTTGTTACGCCGTAACTCTCTACTGGTTGAGCCGATGTTTTGATCTTAATTAATTTGGTTCAGCTCTGACAATGTGGAAGTGGTTTCATTTTTTTTTGTTAAAGAATATATTGAATGATCTATGTTGTATCAATGGGTGTTACTCGAATTTTGTGTTGGTTCAATTACTAAGCTTTTGTGCAATAGCGAAGCTAATGTCATGTTTGGTTTGAGATAGACTCGGAAGTTACTGAGACATTTGTCGATTCTATTCATTTTATATGTTGAAATATTCTAGAAATAAGAGGTCGTAAGTGGACGTCATATGATGAGAGGAGAGAATGACTACTTATAGATTATGTCGGTTGCTTGGAAGAAATGACTAATAGCTATAAGAACGCCAATTGCATACAAGTTTTTGTACATCTTTTGCACTCTATTTTTTAATTTTTTTTTATTTTACTTTACTCTATATAATGAAGACTAATAAATAAACCTTCAAATTACGATTTCAGATGGCATTTTTTTGAATTTCTAGTATTTATATCAAATAAATGAAGATTCAAACTAAAGACATACCATAATCCGTAATTTGTATATTTATTTTAGTTAAAGCTTTGTTTTGCGCATCAGAGTTTTTACCTTTTATTATCGAATACATATATCTGTATATTTTCATACTAAATCTAAATCTAGCCTTATCTCAATAAGACCCTTTCTAGTCCTTTAGCTATTTTAACGTAAAAACAATTTCACATTCATTTACAAATAGGATATATCATAAACGAACAAAGCGGAATCGCTCACTAAATAACTTACGAAACACAAAGGTGACCCGTCTTTTCTTGTGGAAAATTCCAAAAGATCGTACTGATTAGACCTCTCGTCTAATTTATTGGAACGAAACAAAAAGCATTATGCAAGGCGCAAGGTGACCCGCCATTGTTTGAGCACAATACGGTATACATACGTTTGTATAGGAAATGGTTCATTTAATATCGATATATTATTATATATTTTTTTATATGTATGATAGATTGTTGACGTGTAAACATTTGTAAGAAATACTTTCATTTATATTCCATTAATGATTCTTTTTCGTTGATTGAAATCTTTAAATATTTGTTTTATAAATTTTTCGATTATCAGTTAATTAAATAATTTTTAACCTTATAATTATGAAGGAAAAAGATTATATTGGGTTAACATTCTGAATAAGAGATTTGTATGCATGTAATACTCATATAGGAAGCTTTTTAACCTCGTAAATGACTGCCTGGGGTGAATGAAGTTAGGACCAGTCGAATGTACGAACAAATTTCATGATTTGTGACTCAGCAGTTACGACTTTGGCGTTATGTAAGAGTGAGATTTACTGTTAAAATGATAAATTGACCCACGTTCGTCATTTCATTAATAGATTTAACAAAAAGGTTCTGTGTTGAACCTCGTTTTTTATATTAGTTTGATAACAAACACTCTGACCAAATAATATTTCAGTATTTTTGCATGTTAGTGAGTTTTTAAAAGCTTATGACATGTAGTTACACAAAGTGGTGGTTGTATAACATTAATAATTATATCCACAGATTATATCGTATTTTATGACGTAAGGTCAGAACCTGTAAAATATGTTCTCAGCTGCATTTTACGAAACGATTATGTAAATGCTGCACATTGAATTTTTATGTTTGGGACCTCAGAGCTTTTAACTGCTTGAACCGATTTTAATGATTCTCTTTTTTAAAGCTAGTGCTTTAAGTGCAAATTGGGTCTACCCAGTTACTGTCTATTTTCTAGTTTTTTTACAAAAAATAAGGCTGTTTGTTTTTGGTTTTTATATGTTGATATGAAAAATGCTACATGGGAAGAAATAATTTTATTTAATAATGGGAAAAATATAATTTATATAATAGATCAGAATTTACTACAATTAAACTTAAAATATAGTCATTTCTTATTTCGTTGCTGTTATTTATTTATTTTGTTTTTTGAACTTTGAGTAATATATTCCAATATCTATTGCTATAGTATTAAATAATAAAAACGTTTAAATAATAATTACATAACATTATTTCTGCAAGTTTTCTATCTCATATCTCAGAGTTGTGTATTATTACTTAAAAAAAATATCGTATATTCATATCTTTATTAAAAAATGTAAAATTTATATTCTACGAAAAATAAACCGTATCAGTCACTCAATAAATGCCAGAAGTAAAAGAGGTTTCCCGAACTTTCTAGAAATTTCAAATGCGCAAATGTAGTAATATAAAAATAGGCGTAATCCTCTCACGTTTTAACAATACATGAGTCTTAAACACGTGGGCTAATCGCGTGCTCCCGTCACGTGGTGTATAACGTAATGCTTATGGCCAAACACGTTTATTTATTATTGTTATGAAAGAGGATGTGATATAGGGATGAATGAATAAATATTAATCTAAACTAATCTTAGAAAGAGTAGTTGTATGTATAAAAACTACTCTTTACCATCCTCTTCGCGTTGGTCGAGCACGCGTCGGTACGATTTGCGCCAGCTCACACGGGGTAGTACCACACCCCCATAGAAGACTGGCGTGAAATAGTAGTATGCTACTGTGTTTCGTCGGCGAGTGGGGGAGCCGCAGGCCCCTTTCATTTTCCTCACACATACCAGCCTATTTTTTTCCCCTCGTCAATCCTTTCCTTATTCTTTACCCCTTAAAAGAGGGCAATGGATATGCAGGAATTCGATTTCCGTAAATGTACACAGGCGGTGGTGATCACTTACCACCAGCAGACCTCCAGAGCCGTTGCTCGTTATGACATAAAAAAATTGTAATTTGACACAAAAACGATAGTACCGATAAAATCTTTAATCCCGGTTACATTCTGTGAGCCAAAATTCGTAACATTCGTTTATTAGTTAAAGAGCAATAACAAGAATCGTCCAAACAGACTACAGTTATTCCAATCCTATCCTAATTCCTACTAATATTATAAATGCGAAAGTTTCCTAGTTAGTCAGCTAGTATTACATATATATAATCACTAGCTGCGCCCCGCGGTTTCACCCGCGTAAGTCCGTATCCCGTAAGAATGTCGGGATAAAAAGTTGCATATATGTTATTCCAGTTGTCCAGTTATCTACGTACTAAATTTTATTGCAATCGGTTCAGTAGTTTTGCGTGAAAGCGCAACGCACACACACATTCTTACAAACTTTCGCATTTATAATATTAGTAGGATTCTAATATGATGCAACAATCCTCTTCTCTTATATAATTATCTTTATTAATAATTACATTTTAGCTTATTATCTTCAAACCAAATTAAATAGACAATACAACTGATTGAAAGGGCTGCTCACATATATTATGTAGAAAATACGATTTCTGCCAAAGTATAGCTATTGTTCTTTCCAACGCTTCGGACTTAAGGCTCACGTTAAATGAAATGCGATAAAATATACACTAAGAAATCAGAAAGCAACTGATTTATCAAATATATCTAAAGCTAGCAGTTCGCTCGGCTTCACCCGTGGTACATATATAGCCTATGTCACTCAAAGTTGAAAATTTCTAATGGTGAAAGAATTTTTAAAATCGATCAAGCAGTTTTTGAGTTTATCCATTAGAAACAAACAAACAAAAAATACAAATTCTTCCTCTTTATAATACTGTCTTCACTTCATTGTGGGAGTCGAGCACGCTTCGGCACGAATTGGGCCAGCTCACACCGGGGAAGTACCACACCCCCACAGAAAACCGGCGTGAAATAGTGGCATGCCACTGTGTTTCGTACGGTGACTGGGGGAGCCGGAGGCCCGCTTCCTTATCCTCATCCGTCCCAGTCCATTCCTTCTTTCCAGTCGTTAATCCATTCCTTTTCCCTTACCCCAAAAAAGCGGGCAGCAGATTCGCAAAGGCCCTACCTTTGCGAATGTTCATGGGCGGTGGTGATCGCTTACCATCAGGCGAACCACCAGCTCAGTTGCCCGCTATGACTTAAAAAAAAAAAAATACTAGTGCAAATATCGGAAATTTGTATATTCCAACCACCTCAGAGGATCGTTTCCACCATCCTAGTTGCCTGCTTTTGTATAAAAAACTATTTGAAATGCCAATGAAACATGACAAACAGAACGCGTTATAATTTTTTATTTTTAAACTAACATTCCGCCCCAGCTTCACCCGTGGTACGTATTTCTCTACATAAGAACCTTCCTTGTAACAAAATCGTTAAGAAAATAGCCGAATTGGTTGAGCCGTTCTCGCGTATTACGCTTAGCAACATATTTGATGATTAAATGGTATATATACGTAGATAGATAACAATACCTTTAATGATATAATTAAATTAAATTAATTGATGTCGTTCAATGTGTATAAGCACTTAAATCTCATTTTTAACAAATATTATTGAAACAAATGAAATAACAAATAATTTGTTTGTTTTAAAAGGCTAATCTCAGAAACTACTGATCTGTAGGATCTTTGAATGTTATAAACTACTAGCTGCGCCCCGCCTTTTACTGGCGTATGTCTGTATCCCGTAGGAATATCAGGATAAAAAGTTGCCTATGTGTTATTCCAGTTGTCCAGCAATCTATGTACCAAATTTCACTGCTATCGTTTCAGTAGTTTTTACGTGAAAGAGAAACAAACATACATACACACACATACATTTATCTTCACAAACTTTCGCATTTATAATATTAGTAGGATAATTATGTACCAAGCCGCGGCGGAGCGCTAGTTAATTGCATTGTAAGACACAAATTGAAGTAGAGAAGTGACGTATATGTAGACTGTAAAGTTTGGTAGCTTTTTTATTAACTTTTTGTAGTTTTTAAAGCTTTTAAAATTAATTCATCATAAAATATATAATATTTGCTAAAAGTTATAGAAACTGACCAATGTTTATTTAATAATGTCGATGAATCAGTTGGAGATGTTACTTTTCACGATAATATCTTAATAATTTTTTATCTATACGAAAACTGATCAATCACAATTGATTTATTTTCCTTCCCACATGCTTTCATGTTCGCTGGCTTTCACACAAAGCCCTTACCGAGGGTCACCTTGGGGCCAACGAACCCTTGCGTAAGGATTGCGTCATTGGGCTGAAATGCGCACATTAGACCAGACCAGATCACCCCATCCCTTTCCCACGGAACAATAACACGCAAGTGCGAAAGGGAGGCCGAGTGCCCGGCATTCGATTATGCATTTTCTTTTTAATTGGAATTCCATAGAAAATTCAATATAACTTTAGTCACTATCAAGTTCAATGTCTTTATATTTCCTTAAGCTAGTCATCGATAAAAATAAACAAAAATATATTGCGATTGAATCACAGCTTTTCGCTTTAAAGTCAATGTTAAGGTTTTATAAAGTAAACATATTTTTTCGAAGGTGGCTCACATTAAATTAACAAGAATTCAGGCGTAACGTTCAAAGACCTTGTTGTTGTTTGATTTTACATTTTGCGTTTAATACGATTCACGATGTATCAAAAGCCATAGTTTATTAAATAGAAGCCGCTGTTCCACGCTTAACCTGTCTTTGAGTTAAATAAAACAAAAGATAATTGTATATATTCAAATATTTCCTCTTTATAAATGGAATGATTAACAATAATTTCAAATAAATGTACACAGAATTCGCAAGCATAACTGGGCAATACGAAACTATCCTCCCAACATTAAAAGCTCCGGTCACCCATCCCGCAGCCGGGCGTGCGTGCGTCGCTTAACCCGCAGACAGCACACAACCCCGCATCTTGCATGTGTGCGCGACCTTGATGCCGGGGTCGCCGGCCGTCGCGACAAGGGCACTATGCACGCTGCAACGATATTTATACCATATTTATACCCACATGGACTAAACATCTCTAAATGTCATATCTCCAATTCGCAGAACGAATAAAATTGTTACCGTAAATCGTGTTTTTTCTGGCTGTATGCTGGTTGTCTTTGCCTCGTTAAAATCATGTGTCATTATTGGCGGCAAACATAACAAAGATGGCGTCTTGAGATATGGATAATATTGTTGCGCAATTATATTAATACTTTGCTTCTAATTGCGTGATTTGCTCAAAAAAATAACGAAAGTTACCAATTTTATATAAATATTCGATAAATGTTAGATATTACTGCATTTATTACTTTATAAGCTCGAATGTAGAAATTGGAATCACCAAATCACATTACTGCTTCTAAATCTAAGACGTACAAATTAAAAGCATTTTCTTAAACTGATTTAACACGGACGTCTTAATTGTCTACCTAAAAGAATTGATATAAACCAAACCATAAATTACCCCTTCACATATAAAGAAACAAACTAAAAACATATATTATGCTGGTATTTTAAAATGGAACATTGTTTTCATAGCAATAAGCAATTAATCTTAGCTAATCTTTCGCTATAGCACGATATAGTACCGCTAAGCTATTATGTGTTAGGTATTGCCAGGTGGTAAGTGTAGTATTTTTATGTTAGTAGGATTATCTAACTGTACATACAGGTCTGCCAGGTGTCTGTGCTTGTGTAGAGTAGCTGCATGTAGAGACAATAACTTACTGTAATATATTGAAAAACTATGAAATGATAAAAGAAATATATTTTAAATTGTCTGTACAGATCAAATTATTGAAGATGTACATTCAATTGGACAAGTTTTATTTATCATAAAGATATACTAATACAATATATAATAAATAAGTCTTATACATAAAAAACACAAATAAATGAATGTGATGAATTTAATTCATTTCATGAGCTATATGGCGCAAAAAAGAGCATTTTGAAATCCACGAAACTTAATATTTCTAAAGTAGGAAAAAATAAATTTTTTGTTCACTAAAATCATTTAGTTATTTTCTATTTAAACCTCTGCTAAAACTAAAAAGAAAATGGACATAGTTTAAGTTCACTCTGTCTTCGCCTACTCTACGCATATCATTTATGAAACCTAGGCATCCTAGTATCAGATTAAAATAGCCCTTGTATACAAGTAAACAAGGGTACAAATAACCTACTGTTCCTTATTGGCAAGACCGATAACGAGTAATAACAAAAAATCAACCTACATTAAATTGCCCACCACTATAATGAAAGCCCTTTTAATATTTCTGAACATCATCGCTTGTTATATTAGTCTATCCATGATAAGACGTATTTAATATACTGCTTTTTTTATTCCAGACGTGTGTTTAGTGAAAAGAATCAGAAAAAAAAACCGGTATTTCACATTCAGATTCATAGAAGTAATTTAAAATAAATAATTTTAACAATATTTTATTGCATTAGAGAAATATCTCCCAATATGTGCTTATTGTAATAAGGGTTACTTTAGATTTAATTTTAGGTACGTCACTTAAAATACATAACTTAATTTTTTTCCCTCGCAAATAACGAATACTTTCCATAATAAAAAAATAATTAATTGTATTATAAAATGCATCACCTCTAATATTTTATGTAACTTAATTATTGAAATAAACGAAAAATAAAATACGAACAGAAAACATGTTGTATTCAATTTAATGAGATGTAACAAACATATACACAACTTTTTTATTTAAACTTATGCATTTTGTATCAACGGTAAACAAGTTAACGTTAAAACAGTTCATATTTCGATTCCATATTAATAAGCTTTATCGATTAAAAATTCCCCCTTCAATCGTGTACCTATAAATACATTGTCAAGAAATAATGACAAGGCCATCTCTGTTTTGTACACAGACTATAATTAGATGTGTCTATTTTAAACTCACACTAGACAACACGTGAGGTCTTGTTTTATTTCTTATCAACATTAATAAAATTACTGATTATATAATTCGTATTGTTTTCTTGCTTGTTTTTACGCCGCAATCATAGTTTAAAACTATCATACAACAGGATCATCATTATTATTTACCAATATATTTTAACATTGTAGGGATACGGGCCTTATATGAGGGTTTAGGCCGTAATCCACCATGTTGGTCAGTGCGGGTTGGCAGATGTCACATGCCGTCGAACTTTTGATTCTCGGACATGCCAGTTTCCTCATGATGTTTTTCTTTACCGTTTCGGGCCGTTGTGAATTATATGCAGATATATAGATATTTCTTGCACGCCCGACCTAGAATCCTAGAATTAAAGTACATAGTAACCACTGAATCACTGGTCACTATTTGAAATTATAACGAGCTTGAGAATCTTAAAATATCAATGAGAATGTCTCATATGTGACGCCACTTTACAATTTTATGTATGCCACAATTTTGGTATACAGAAGATTTTTATTAGAATATCTCGTTAGTGAAGCCGCGCGCTGTGCAATTCATTCTCATATAATAGACACGAAAGTAACTCCGTCTGTCTGTCTCTTCTCCTCCACTATTGATGATATTATAAAATGTTAGTCGTGTTGTATACAATTAGCTCCGCTTACATAATGGTCAGCTATAAAATTAATACAAAAACGTCCGTCCGGTCAGTCCCAGTTTTCATTATCCTTTTTAATATGTTGTAGAAGCTTCCATCGCGTGAAATAACGTTTGGGAATTTATCGAATTAAGTAAAATTAAATGTTACTGTAATTAAAAATAAAACAACCTTTTTGACACCATTTAAAACGTGATTTATTTAGATTTTATCCGAAGCTTTAAATACTTTGCTATAATTTTAACAAGCCTAGTATTTAATGTATAAATGTGTCACTAAAACTAATAATCAAACATATATTTTGTTGAGAGGATTTCTTTGGGCTTTTGTTATGAAGTGTGAATTATAAAAATTATTAACATATCGAAAACCCAAAACTAATAATGTGTATCCTATCTTGGAATAGCTTTCTCATCTTGGATGTATATTTTTGATCGATCTGTAATCTACAAAATATAATACAAAAACAATCCCTTGACTAGGTATTGATAATTTATTCTCAGATAACGATTTGCTTTATAAATCTTTGGTTGCGATTTTTTTGAGTAGGATTTATTATAAAGAGCCGCCATTTCTAGATATCTTTTTTATTTGTGTTCTTTCTATGTTTTTACGTTAATTTTGTGTGCACTAAGGAATCATCTACCTATCTATCTATCTATATGTCTGTCTATCTCTCTATCTGTCTGTCTACCTATCCTAAATAATGCATTGTTTCTCGTTTTAGAATCCCGTGTGTAGGAAACATCACGTTAAGGTGCATGCTTGTTCTACGATCCCATTCGATAGTTTTCCATATTTTAATATTAACGCGGGTAGTTCGACAAACTTTACTCTTGAATTTTTTATCGTAGCGGATGACTATAATTGAATCTATAATTGGTTTCCATTGAAAAGGAGTTTTTTCAATTGTAGTTGATAGAAACTCAATTTGTCAGTAGATCACATGCGCCAGAAATTAATGAATTAATGACAAATCAAATTTGAAAAAAAAAAACACAAAAATACACATACACATTATTTTTACGATAACACACTTTGCATCAAAAAGCTATGCAAAATTGCATCGTTTATTTATATTTATTACTAGCTTTTCGCCCGCGGCTTCGCCCGCGTAGGATTCGCTTATATCGCGCGACATGGTAAGGAGTATTTTCTTCGCATTAAATAGTATGGTTTGTTCTTTCCCACGTTTAGCTCCATCTTCATACCAAGTTTCATCAAAATCGGCTTGACAATAACGCACTTTCATACAAACTTTCATCTCCTCTTTTAACCCTTTCTACTCTTTTTTCGCGATAAAAAGTATCCTATGTCCTTTCCCAAGTTCAGTTCTACCTTCATACCAAATTTTATCAAAATCGGTTCAGTGGTTTAGGCGTGAAAGCGTAGCAGACAGACAGACAGACAGAGTTACTTTCGCATTTATAATATTAGTAGGGATGTCTTTCTTCATTCATATTTTTAATAAAACCTTTTTTATTTCTTATTTATTTTTTTATTTCTATTTTATTTGTTAATATAATATCTTATTAATTTTATCGTATGATCCATCCATATTTTCGCCGCGACAATTGTCGCTTAACCTCCAAGATCTGATTACGCAGCCATGAATAGGTAATTTTATTAGCCAACAGTCACGTTGACACACCGCATCTCCTCTCGGTACTGTCAGCGTGGGTTGGTATACTAGTTTATTAGCAGTAAGATACCTTGTATATAGCTTGATCGAATATGGAAAAGTTACGTGTATTTGATAGGAACATTGTCTCAATTACGGTTCACTATAACTATAATGAAGCTACTAAGCTTTCTTAAAACACCCCAGATATTGAATAATTTGCTTGTATTTGTCATAGTTATAGATTAAAATGGAATGATGAATGGATGGAACTGAAAAATATAAATGAATTTTTTCAAAAAGCAATCAAAATTAGCACCAATTAATTGGTTCATAAGCATGCAGTTTTTGAAAATTTTACATAAATATGAGTTCACATTCAATCTAACAAAAAAATGCCGTCTCCACATCAACAATAAACGGTTTCGCATTGAGCTCCAAACCTTTAAGATAATGTTAAATACGGTTTAATAATACAGTTACAGAATACAAGAAATGAATCACCCTAACATAATATAACGGTACACCGATGATGCAATGGCATGTAGGTGGATTGAACATGCTAATACAGAGTTGCTTTATTAACATAATAATTTTACCTACGATTATGAACTTTGTAATTACACATGTAATTTCAATATTAAATATAATGTTAATAAATATATGGTACAACTATTAACTAAATGACCACATGAACATTGTTAAAAAGTTCACGTTTTTACATCTGTTAACCCAGACTTAGGCAGTGTGGCGGATAAACCTAAACCCTAAGAAGGCCTGTATGGACATATATAGGCTGATGACGATGATGACAAAGAACCACACTCGCTGCCAAGTCTTCTAAATGACACAACTCATACCTTTCTATACCATCATTTACTATCATCTATCAAATATACTGCTGAAATGTCTACCAACAGAGGCAGGCCGGTGTCCAAACAAACTTTCAGACATTAAGACGTTCAATTCCCATTATTTATTCATTGCATTACATTTCGCGCTTGAAAATAATTCGCCAGACAACAAAGACGTCTAAATCATTGGGCGAGACGCGGGACTGTTAGCACGCATGATGTCACTTTTGTTTATAACTTAATGGTTGTAATTAAGTTAGTCTAGAGTATTTTTTGTTATTTATTGCGAGCCCTGAGAGGTTAAAGTTAGCAGTTCTTAGGTGCAGTGGTTAATGGTCGATGTTGATGGGGGACATAGGTTCGCTCTTCGATTATTAATTTTGTCTTTTACTATTAATTTTTTATTTGTTTGTCTAGTCAATACCTCATCACCTGATGGAACCTACAGTTATATAATTTCATGCAGAATGTTTACAAGTTAATATGAATATGTTAACAGTTATGTAATTTTATGAGGGATGATCATAAGTTAATAAGAATATATTATTGTGTAACTTTAGTGAAATATGTAAATAAATTTTCAGTTGTAGTTAAATTTAACTGTCAAATTTCTAATTATTTTAAAAAGATATTAATATATAAAAATAACAATATCACAGCGATTATATAAATATGGTTCAAATAGAAAGTTGAATGACCGATAACAGCGCAGTCATATATTTTTACACTTTTATAGTATTGATAAGATCTCTTTTGTCTGCAATGCGATGTTGTAATTCGTATCATATAGCACTAGTATTGTGCCCGTGACTTTCCCCTTTTCACACCTTCCAATGCTAATTCAGTACGTATAAAATATTAATAAACCATCAAGGGTTTATCTATTCACATGTTAAAAGTAATTCTTACTTGTTCAGCGCTTCCAAAGATACGATAGTGCAAACGTAACTAAAATTACCGAAGATATAATGAATGAGTGAATGATACTAAAAATGGAACAAAAGAAATTTATAATCCACCTTGCTAACACGTCCCTTTTTTTTGAAGGATTGGCGAGAGGAATAAAAGAAAGGACTGGGAAGGGTAAGGAAAAGGATATGGGCCTCCGGCTTCCCCACTCACCGAACGAAACACAACAGAATGCTATTTCACGTCGGTCTTCTGTGGGGGTGTGGTACTTCCCCGGTGCGAGCTGGCCCAATACGTGCTGAAGCGTGCTCGACTACCACATACTAAGTTTATTTTTATCCTCCATTAAATTTCAAACGGGACATAAATTCAATATACTTTTTGTGAATGTTGGTGGACGACGTGTCACATGCAATACGACTTGTCATTTGATTTGGAGACATTTATTCTGAAAATAAGAAAAATACTATACGAGTACAAATCAATGGCCTGCTATGGTAATTCGCTTAATGAAATAATACATGGAGTGTTAGTTAACCTTTCGCATCGTCAGTTTTAAAAGAACTAAGTAAATCAATTTAAATTGGTTCGTAATTATATCTATTTTAAAATAATTTTGGTATTAATTTCTTAACAATAAACATCTGTTCGCCCCGGCTCCGCCCGGGTAGATATTTATTGTAAGTTTTTCAAATAAAACTTATTATCCTCATACAAGCGATAAAGGATCCAGCTAACCAAGAAATATTAACACCCATTCAGCCATTTATGAGATGTCAATAGTGTAACTAAAACAACTGTCTTTAAAATATTATTGAGGTTACTACATACGAAATAAAGCTTTGATTTTTCCTTTAAAAAATTGCACAAATAGTTCAGAGATACGTGAAAGCAAAATAATACAATATTAAATATAAATAATAAATGTCATAGAAATAGATTCGTCTATTTCGTAGACGGTCTACGAGTGCGTTGACACGTAGCGCGTAGCGGCCATCGACCCCGCGTAGACGTCGAGCTATCGGAGTATCGGTTGCTATATAACAGTTCATTACGCCAATTTCCTAATTTTTGTAATTCTGATAAAACATTGTAATATGTTGATAACTGCGTTGCTATTATTTGGCATGTACTGAATTCGGTAATCCTGTATGATAACCGTTTATCACATTTTGTGTGTGTTAGTTTAGCCAAGAAAAATATTTTATTAATATGTAATTGACCTTAATGAGCATAAAAATAAAATAAACAAACAAGAAAGTAGGCACACTGCAAAAAAGTGTGATCTATAAAAATACGCCAGTATTAAAAATAAGGGTTCAAAGTTCACTAAAATGTATTGCAAAAATACGTTTTTGTTGTGTAGCAAATATTAATAGTAACAATTTATTAGCGACGCACGTTGAAGTGTCAAACACCGAAGTGAAATTGCTTGGGAACCAAAGATTTCAGACATCGGCCCTTTGATGTTAATGAACTCTTCCCTTCAGGAGTCAGGGACGGCTTTGAATTTAATAACAAATGTGTGTATTTTGCTTCAATTCTCTGTTATTTATAACTTGAATAAGCATTAAAATAATTACAATTCTAATGGGTTAATAAATATGGGTTGGTTAAAAAAATGGAAGCATACGTTAATACAACTATGGATTTATCCATTAACATACCAATTCATCATTCATTATGTACAATAAAATATAGTGCATTTATTTATGACATTCAACATTCTTTATTAATTAGTATGAAAATATCGAAAGCTTGTATAATACTAATTCTATTCAACAAATCCAATCTTTTCTCATTTTCAGACATTTAGCATTGACTGAATTCTACATATACAAAAACTCCTTTTTTGAAAGCCTTATGATATATACCCTGATATATGATTATAATCTGGTGCGTTCCAATGAAGCTCCCGGGATTCCTGCTGTTATTCTTTGAATTTGGCCATCGAAGAGATATTAGTGGGTACAAATCCCACATCCTCTATTTTTCCCTCAAAACCTGGATTATCGTTTGAAGATGTCCTCCCCGTTCAAAAAAATAATGATGATGTCATACCGATGAGACTTAATAAAAGATATTGCAATAACAGATGAACCATCCGACCCTGTCACCTGAAGCTCGAACAGCATCCAATTTGGCCGTTCACCTCAGATGTCTGCCCTAAGCAATAACACGCTTCTTATGTTCAAATAAATAAAAGGTCAGCGAACTTTTGCGCGCGAATATTTACGTCAATTCTTACGCAATGGTGTAATATGCCTGGGACTGATGCGCAGTTTTTGAGGCATATTAGTATCTTCTGGTATGCCTAAAAGATTAAAACTCTTCAGTATTCGATAGTAAAACCTACTAATATTATAAATGCGAAAGTTTGTAAGGATGTGTGTGTGTTTGTTGTTCTTTCACGCAAAAACGAAATTTACTACGTAGACAGTTGGACAACTGGAATAACACATAGACAACTTTTTATCCCGATATTACGGGATACGGATTTACGTTGTTGAAACCGCGGGGCGCAGCTAGTTAAACAGTAATTAAGAAGACATTTTAAACGTGTTAATAACGTATATGATAACAGTGTATGCAGATAAGAGATAAATTATTTCCTCTAATCTTTCGTATATATTTCATAAGCAAGTATGAAATCATATTGTTATGGGTTTAGTCGTGAGGTGCTATGGACTTCAATAACTACCCTTACGCTTTATAAGCAATATTGCAGGATGATGAACGGTTTTCAGAATCGCATTCATGCTTCAATTCAAGTAGATCATAATATGATTATTGTAGAACAAATAAACGTCATACACATATATAAAATAGTATGTATTAACTATCGCTGTGAATTAATTGTATTTAAAATAAATAACTTCAAGTGCCTGTCTATTTCTTATTGAATTTACGTTCGTAAAAAAGCTATGCACGTATAAATAATCTATAGATTCAATTGTCGCAAGAAAATTGCGCATTCAGACAATATAATGCAACGCTGTTAGTTTTTACGTTTTGTTTGCATATGTAATGAGATAAAATCAGCGATGATCTGACGAAGACTCCTCTGCATTAGAATCTGTGTCCATTGTCACACGATAATCGTATATACAAGATAGTTTGAGGATTCTGAATGTTTGCTAACTAACTACGCCCCTCTGTTGCTTATAAATTAATCAGATACATGTTGATTATGTACCTGGTTAATGTATAAGCTATAAAAATACAGCATTTTGCGTGTCGCGGGTAATACGGTACAAAATATGGTGCCCTTTTTTATATACAGTTTTGCTACTTACTCTCCGTATTTGTCTGTCTAATATTATATTCAAGATACATCTTACTAGATTTTTAATGAACCATACATTTATAGGAAGTGAGATGTTTTTCAAATTAATTAAAATTTCACATTTCACGACGTTATTTCGTTTGTCACTAATCACAGATATTGAATAGATAATCATTACCAGTTAACAGTGATAGCCATCAGCATGATGCATCACACACAATACCGTATCGTAGGACAATGGATACGGACACCGTCCATTGCCTTTACATAAGGAGTTCGGTCGGCGCAAGGGCGGCCGGGCGTTGATCTAACTGTTGTTAGACTTACACATCGTATAGACGAGGTACGAGTCTATTATTTTATAACTCTTTTTACGATAAACAATTTCTTTGAAAAATGCAAAGGGTTTTTAATAATTTGTATGTGGGGTTTACCTGATATATCTTTATACAATTCTAGTAATTGTTTGAGTTTATAAATGTAATTAATATTAATATTTTGACCTGTTTTACACGTTTGGATACTGTACGTACTTAAAATGGTTAAATATATTTTTGTATGTAAACTTAATAACATATAAAACGCGTAGATGACTGACTGACTGATTTACCAAATTACTATGCCGATCGGGATGAAATTTACCATGCATATTGCCACTATGATATGATTTCATCCCGAACGGGAAAATAGAAGTTTAAAGTTAGTACTATGAAAATGTACTTTGCCAAATATTTTAAAGTTGCAAGTGACAGCTAGTTAATTAAGAAATAAAGCTGAAGAGCTTTTTAGTTTGAACGCGCTAATATCAGAAACTTCTGGGCTAATTAATACATACTTTAATGTACATGATCTCTGAATGTTAACATATTTCAATAAAGAAATTTACAAGTCTATATGTTGTTGACTCTACTTTTGTTATATTTGCAATGCGTTCAAATAAAAAGAAGATGATTTGATGGAAGCTGCGCCGCTCCTTTAATCCCTTATTATATGGTACCTGGCCACACCTAGAGGAAATTTCGTTTTGTAGTGTTTGATGTGAAATAAACAGTTTTTGAATTAATACATTTTTTACACTCCTCATTACTCGTAGACATAATAAATCTCGATTCCACAAAACGAAGACTTTTTATTTATATTAGGTTGCCTGAGTTATTTTCATAATAACCTTTTATAATATCTTATAATTAATTATTTCATAATAGTTTTAATCATTTTCCTAAGATCACTTTATTGTCTGATTCATATATCTTCAGGGAGTTTTTACTTTTACAAATAGTCTTATAATGTTTATTATATTTTGTTATTTATATGTAATCCCTGCTAAATCCCTATGCCCTATAATAGCTAATGATATTTATGAATAACTAAACTACTAAAAGTCGATGAACAAGGCTCCTAGATATCTCTAAATCATAGTTGAAATTACAGTTATCTCTGTCCATTCTAACTGCGAAGCGAAGCGAATACGTGTCGAATAACACAACACAATACCAGAACATATGCGTACAGTCATAATACGAGTATACGACGCAATTTTTCCTGTAACTCTATAACAATGAGCCATCTCAGACCTTGGTGGTTCATTCACTTGACAAGATTTCAATAATATGTAATGTAACCACTCTATTGTGTATATCATACGATGATTTCATATTATTCGCTAACTTAATATGTTTTGAAAAATAGGCCATGATTTTGACAATATAAATGATTTTTATTCTGTGAGTTTCGATTGTATGTAGTTATTAAAAAATAAGTTTCAAGATAACGTTCACTTATGTTTTGAAATTGGAATTACTTTTGTAATATTGGTTTTTTAGGCAAGGAGATAATTAGATTTAAATAATTTTTCTATTGCCTTATAAATCTTTATTTAAAAAGCTATAAAATGACGGAGTTTTCAGTTCTTTTTATATTTATAGTAAGCTGTGACGAAGCCTAAACGAGTAAGATAACATGTTAATGAATAGTTGAAAAGAATATCTATATATATAGAATGAATAGCATTGTTAAAATGTTTAAAGATTTATTCTAAGCTGAATTAATATACAACCAATGCTTTAAGCACTCAAGCAGCCACACTTCTTATAAAATAAATACAATTAGCCTTATCATAGCCTGTCAATTATCGACAAAAATATTTGCACCAAACGAAGAGTTATCGACCTTCGGCCAAGCACCTCTTTTCGTCACATAGACCTTTGTATCTAATATTATTCATGATTTTTATGAAGCGAAAGTGTGCGTTTTACTGTTACGTTGGTTATTGATCCTTACCTCTACATTGTACAAAGTGACCGTCTAGTTTATTGGATGCTAGCTTATTCATGTGATAGCATTTTCGTATTTTTTATCTGTGTAGCGTTATAACTGTCATTAATGTTCTCTTAAGTAAACGTAATGGACAAATAGTTACAGTATTATACAGAGTACAAAGTATTTTGAACTTACGTACAGACTTAAAGCAGTGGTGGCTCAGTGGTGAGAACCTCGGACTTCAAAATCGATAAGTCGGGGTTCGAGACCGAGCGAGCGTGCAGGAAATAAATTGATTTTTCAATTTATCTGCACATGTGAATAACATCACCACTGCTTAAAACGGTGAAGGAAAACATCGTGAGGAAACCGGCATGTCCAAGAATCAAAAGTTCGACGACATGTGACATCTGCCAACCCGCACTTGGCCAGCGTGGTGGATTATGGCCTGAACCCTCATAGGAGGCCTGTGTCCCAGCAGTGGGAACATATATGGGCTAATGACGACAGACTTAAAAAAACAATTGCCTCTGTTTGGACAACGAATAAATTGACGTTATAGTATTTATAAACATAGGTACTACCTATATAGAATTTGGTATAGCTTTCTATATGCTGTACTTAAATTAATATTATTAACCAGCTTTAATTTTTGTTTCACCGCGGTAAAAAGTACTGTCCCTGCCTATCAATCTAATTATGGCCAGACACAAAAATCATACCATTCATCGTTCTATTATGACGTGAAAGTAAGACAAACAGACTAACCCACACTTTTATAATATTGGTAAGGCTTCGATTCTAGGTGAAGCGAGTTAGATGAAAACCTTATATAATCAGACAAAAGCATAGTTATCACATAAACCATGTTTAAGTTAAAGCCTTCACCCGGGTTTACAACACCGCCCATTAGTGAATAAAAACATATGAAAAAAAATGTAATTGATAAAATATCGACTACATTATATAAATTAATGGGAGTTTGTTGAACTGGGGGGCCTTGCTCTAAACAGTTAATACTGAGGTGATTGCAAATTACGATAAAATTGTCTCACACGTGTTATTTACATGATTAATGTAAATTTTTGTAATTATTCATGTGTTTGTTGTTTGTAAATGGTTTTCTAAATAACGTTTTTTTATCGTAGTTTGATGACTTAATTCTTTTCATTGCATTAATTAATATTATTGTTTTGTTATGTTCGTGAGTTTTTAATACATTAATTCATATTATTGTTTCGATATGGTGGTGTGGTTTAGATTGATTAAATTTTTAAAAGCTTTCGATTGATTAAATTTTGTTTACACTTAATAGTTTATTTTCGTAAAAGCCTTTGTTGTAATTAAAACTTCGTGAATCTGAATCTTTTAAGTGTAATGATTTGAAAGTGTAAATCTAATTTACAAACATATTTAGTACTAGCTGCGCCTCGCGGTTTCACCCGCGTATGTCCGTATCCCGTAAGAATATCGGGATAAAAAGATGCCTATATGTTATTCCAGTTGTCCAGCTATCTACGTACCAAATTTCATTGCAACCGGTTTAGTGGTTTTTGCTTGAAAGAGCAACAAACACACACACATCCTTACAAAGTTTCGCATTTATAATATTAGTTGGATAACGGTTAGTTATATAAAAAGACAATGAAATAACAAATAGGTACATTTATAATGAAGTTTAATCCGGGTATAAATATGACAAAATGCTTCAAGTTTTGTATAGATGAAAGTTCCAAAAGCTATTTCACTGTCTAACCGAAAACAAATTTTTATTTTATTATAAGTACTATTGATACATATTAAAAGGCAAGGAAACCTATTTTATAACTCATGTATTATGACTACAGGTAACCAACCACATTGACCATAATCTCATAACATTTAAATATTAAATAAAGGCCTACACTTTACATAAAAATCTATTCTACACGACAAAGCTTTACACTCTATGTGTGAGTGCAGACTGCACCTTGTATAAACGTTCCGTCTGCGTTCGCATGTGTGCGTGCATCCTTCCCGTCTCATCAAAGTTCAATTGCATTTAAATATCTTATAATAGACTCTAAACTGGGGCGTTAAAGTTGAAATTTGCTCGAGTTCTCGTATCAGGTTGTAAGGATAAAATTGTGGGTTGTTATTTTGAATCACACGACGGGAGAGGGGGCTGTATGTGTGTGGTTGCTTGCGTGTGTGCGTTCACCTTGAAAAGCGTCAGTTCTTTGTGCAATGGGTTATTCGGTTAATGGCACCAAGAAAGTCAATGGCGCGGATGCTTGTTAATGTACGGTTAGCAACCGACGTATGTACTATATTGCTGCATATCATTTTAACATGCATACATGCTTTAGATATCTTAATTTATCGTACGAATCAAATGAAATCGTAGTGTCTTTTAGAAACGAAAGAATCATGTCTTTTTATTGGTTTACGGTAGAGATGCGCGGTTATAAGTTATGTTAACTTTATTTTGCAAGTAAAATAATAAGCTGCTGTGATTTATGTGTGACGAGCTCGCTTCGAATTAGTTTTGATTTGAAAGGATTTCTTCTAGCTCGAATCGGGAAAGGTACGCTTAAAGAGCGTTCTAGACACTTCTCGTCTATACAAACGTAGTTTGGTTTTACACCATGTTTTCGCGATGATCGTTCCAAAAAAATGATATCAATACGTCTCACCATTAGCTAGCCCTGTATGGTAATAAAAGCTAGAAAACATACATTTGTAGAGATATGAGCATTAAAATTTCATTCAACACAAATTATGAAGCAGAAGATCGACCGAATGTTTGACGAGTGGAAGTGCCGTAAGCCCGTATCCCTTTCCCCACCATTTTTTAGTCCATTTTTTATTCGTCACTAATTTCTTTTCTGTATTCCCTTCCTTCTTATAAGTGGGAAACATCTTTGCAGATACTCTTCTGCAAATATTTACGGTCGTTATTGGTTATTTGCTGTCAGACAACCCAAAAGCTCGGTGGCCCGCTCTGACGTAGAAAAGAAATTATGTTTTTTAGTTGTTTATTGCTCTTTTAGAAAGATATCACTAAGTCGATTTAGTTACAATATGGTATTTGGTAATTTTATATAAGTAGATGATTCATGACAACACAAAGTTTTTATTTTATCCAATAACCACGTAATTCAGATAATATTAACAATTTGACACTTTATTCAGCAGTATAGATTAAGTAAAACATCCAAAAGGACGATATAAGAGTCATATTTATTAGGTAGTTATAGTAGTACATATCTGTAATTTCAATATATAAACAAACAAAGGTTCCTTTGTGATAAAAACATTAAATTGTTTACGTGAATATGAAAATGTTATGTTAGCGTATTTGTGTTCAAAATATAAAGCTGTCGGGGTATGGCTAGATAATTCATTTTTATTCTACTTATTTAGTTAATCAGTAGAAGTGTAAGTAAACTAATACAATGCTGACAAAGATAACCTTAACACTATCTAATCTAATATTCGCAAAATTATTAATATGTAATAAACTATTTCTAGTTCTGATCTATCCTTACTATTTTAGTCATTTGAAAGTTAAAAAAATGAAGATAACAAATTATACAACACTAAGTACGTTGCTGACGGTACGTCTCAAAATACCCGCTTCTGTTGCGAGCGCGCATACGGCACGCATACCAGCGCATATTGAGGTAGGTCTTACCGTTTCACTAGACACGCGGTTATCGGCGCTCGTGTGAAATAATCGTTATGAAATCTTTGTTCCTTTCATCAATTTGCACATTTTTTAAGGGTACAGATTATAAATATAATATTGAAGTCCTTGTAGACGTTAATTTTATGATAAACTTTAATTATTAATAATAAAGTCCCTTCAAGTTAAAGTTCTAACATAAGTAAGCAATTACATACCTGAAATAAACTGTACTATTAAATAATTAGAATTAAATTTGATGTGTGCGTATATTCATGTGTACATAATAATTTCATGTCGTGATTATAATGAATAAATTTAAATACATTATAATGAAAAGCTCCACACTAAATATTGTAAAGTATACTAATATTTCTTACAGTATTCTGTTACTATTTGTTAACAAAATGTGTTAAAATAAAAAATTAATAAAACATCCGGACTTTTATAAAAAAAACATACTTCAAAACCACAACATTAGAAATAAATCGCATTATAATACATCTCACCTCTTTTCATCTCTCCTATCCATAATAAATATTTATATAATAAATATTTAGACACTTACATGGAATTGATTTTAAAAAAACATTGTCGTCATTATCTCACTGAATATTATAAAATTCTAGTATTTATAAGGTTTTCAAATACTATATTCAGCTAACCTTTTTATAATTAATTTGTTTTTGTATCTTTGTACCTTTAAATGAATTAATCAAAGTCGATCGGCATGTTTTATTCGTTACTATAAAATTGTAAAACTTTCCGTTCATTAATTTTACTCAAGGACTTGATTTCAATTGTTTATACGTGTTTCATCGTTCATCTACAACTGATTGCCCTGACTTCGTACGTTTCATCTTAAATTGACATAACATCTTAGTTGAAGCAATTATAAACTCTAGAGCCATTAAATTTCTGGTAACGATCGACTCAATCCATTATACAGCATGTGTGGTTACGTAATCAAAACGACAATATACATTCCATAAAATTTACATCCTAACATAAGAAGCCTAGTATGAAGATCCATTGTCCGTACCATCAAAACATCTAAGATACGATGTTTAACCCTAAAAATCGACCACTGAATACATTATTGATATATACATCTGATTACACTGTCTGCGACATACATAAACGTTTTTCTTTCTTTTGTAAAAACAACACAGAAAGAACAATAAAAGCCGACAGTGTAATCTTTCTGATAAAGAATTACTAACAATTTGTCACCTTGTACCACATTCTTTCGTAATGTTGTTATGTGGATTACAGTGGCGACGCAAATTATTTTTATCATTTATTCATAAGAAAATGTTTGACGGGCCTTGACATCTTTCTACCTTTTATTATATGCACATGATATACTAATTTTATTTCGACATTTGATGATATAAAAATAGGTGTGTAACTGTAAGGTCATATCAATGTTTGCTTTTGTGATGAAGTGGTGATTCGCATAAAGTAAGTTATGTTTTCGGATAACATTTCATATACAAGACATATAGACAATCCATACATGTGATCAACTAATTTAAAGGACGGCGGCCTATTTCCATTTCCTCACCCGTCCCAGTCCATTCCTTCTTTCCTGTCATGAATTCGTTCCTTTTACCTTACCCACAAAAAGCGGGCAGCGCATTCGCAGAGGCACTGCCTTTGCGAATGTTCATGGGCGGTGGTGATCGTTTACCATCAGGCGAACCACCAGCTCAGTTGCCCGCTATGACATAAAAAAAAAATTTAAAACCTTTTAATGCTAAAGAAAATATTAGACTAAAGAATATTCCCTCCTCATAACTCCCATAGAGAATATAAACACGATTGGAAATTGTCAAAATATCGTTTTTTTGAATGCTCGTAGCTACATATCTTTTTATCACATTATTTCATTTACTATATAATATAAAAATAAGAACCGACTATGAAAATATAGGTAAATAAAACCATTTAAACTACAAGTTACGATTCACCACGCTCTCACGCTTTATTTAAGAGCATACCTACCTATATAGCAGTGTAATTTTTTTTTCTTATTATATTCATTAAGCTGCATATCCCGGCTCGTTCCGCATTCACCTTAAATACCATCAGCCTACCTTGCACCCGAATATAATTAAAGATCACGCACTTATACCGGTTTTCATTGTCTATTTTTCAGTCACAAATGACAGTTGGTGTCAATAAATTTTCTCGAACAATCTATTTAATCTGTCCGATTGTAGGTAGTTTATCAAGATGTGTCAGTTGGGTTAGTTTTTTATTAATTACGCATTTTATAATGGATTTTTTATGCGGTTTAATTGCGCTTGTTTTTAAAAGGGGATGCGTTGTCTGATTTTTATTACAATATTCAGTGTATAATCTTAGTTTAAAATAATTAGTTAGATAATTTACATTAAAATGTTCCTGTTATATATAATCACCGTTTAACGTTTACCAAATAAAGAAAAATTAATAAAATGCTTTACCAGTTTATTAAAAATCAACGATATTCTATAAATAAATAGATGTTGAAAAATTAAATTATAATCCTTATCATTCTTATTAAAATAATAAATAAAGACACATTCAAGTGTGTTTGTTTGTTTGTCTTTCTTTTACTTCGCAACGGAGCCATTTTATCATATCGTCTCGAGATATTTTATGGTATCTGTAAACGTAGTAGATACAAAAAATACTATTACTATGATATCTGTGGTAGTAGTTTCATAGGAGACTTTTTACCGCAGTGAAACATATAATCCTCATGGAAATGGAAATTCCCTTGGATTCCCCGGTTGAAACGAAGGACGGAATGCTAGTGTTTAATGCATTAAATACTAGCTTTTCGCCCCGGCCACACTCGTGCTACGTAAATAGCCTATATCACTCAGTGAAGTTACAGCTTTCAAATGGTGAAAGAATTTTGAAATCGGTCCAGGGGTTTTTGCATAAAAACATTACATATATGCAAAAAGACAAAATTTTCCTCTTCATAAAATTAGTGTAGACAGTCACTATTTGTATTGTCAGCGTGTGGGTGGAAAAATAATAATTAGCAGAATTATAAATAGATCAAAATGCAACTATAAGCAATGATTGATTAATGTACATTATTATTGTATCACTGACCTTACATAACGATCTTGGAACGACAGTAAATGCCATTCCATAAAGTGACGCCAACCAAGCAACATTCATTTAATATTAAAATGATACAGTGCAGTTTAAAATAAATTGTACAAAAAAAGTATTGTTTTGCGATAAATTTAAAAATAATGAGCATATTACGTTTATCTACTGATATGTTAATGTAATAAAATATGAATTTTAAATAAAGCGGCATCAAATGTAAAATTGTTTTATTTTTAAAGCATTGTTTTACTCTTATAGATATAAAGATTTATATCACGCAAAGATAACATGTATCAATGTATGATACACTAGCGCCCCGAGGTTTCACCTGCCTAAGTCCGTATCCCGTAGGAATATCAGGATAAAAAGTTGCCCATATGTTTTTCCAGTTGTCCAGCTATCTACGTATCAAACACAAATTTCATTGCAATCGGTTTAGTAGTTTTTGCGTGAAAGAGCAACAAACACACACACATCCTTACAAACTTTCGCATTTATAATATAAGTAGGATTTCAATTTAATGATTCCTTTAAATAATTTCAGTTAAATATGTAAATGCGTCTTACATAGTTACATGAGTCTTACATACATAAAAAAAGTATATATATAAAACTCATGTCTCTATACGTTTGTAAGTTAATCGTATATCCTTATGAAAGACGAACTCATCAACACACCATTTAGTTGCATTAAACAAATCAAGGCCAGCGCAGCTATTTGTAAAATGCAGTCTTTTATGTACTCCGTATGAAATTGTATAAATAACGCTCGCAACATAATTCGCAATATAACACAAAGCAAACATTTTTGCCGATGCTTTGACGCACAATTGTAAAATCGACGCAGACGCTTGGGCTTATCTCTACGTGACACAATTTACAAATGTTTTTAATAACAATTATTTACACCACAATGTTGTTGATAAAATTCTTTCTCGTCACTCCGTCGAGTGCATTACCACGTCGTTTTATAATTAACTTGCTTTTAACCGCGGCACTGTTTGTTTTTTGAATTAATTTTGATACAGATACATAGGTATATTTTTATTGAATATTAAACAATTCCTTTTTATAGTGGGGTAATCTCGGGGTTAATTTTGTTCCCCTCAGCGATTTTAAACGACCCGTAAAGTTAGGTTAGAATATAATGTTACAAATGATTAATTATTCGTATTTTATTATAGCATAAAGCCCTTAGTGATTTTCTTACAACATCTGTATTTAAAATGTTGATGAGATTTGAAAATTATAACTGATCTGATTTTTAACACCACATAAATTATGATATTTTCCCACCTATTTTTGAATATCTGAAAGGGTAATATAAAAAAGATATCTATTGTTTATAACCATGTTGAATAAAATATTCAGACGATAAATGTTTTATAATAGACGATAAATCTAGTGAAGAACCTGCACGATATAAATAGATTCTAATCCGTCTGTATATCCATACTTTATACCCTTGTTCTTAATAAAGATTGAAGAGTACCCTGTATCGTATAAACGGTTTATTATCTGTATTTGCTCTTGTATGACCGCGAAATTAAAACAAATGATAAAAAGTCGGTCAGACAATATTTGCTCTTACAGGCTGACTTTGAGGCATCCTTAACATGATGACCTAAATTGCAGTCTGAATCGGCCTTCCATCCAATTGAGTTGTTTTCTTTGTTAAATAATTATTTAAGTAATACGAGGGTAGAATTACAAGGTGAAACGAGGAACGAGGTACCTAATAATATTTCCATTTTGGAATTCTACACTCAAACCATACATGTCCCTATTCATGAGACTTTATCAGTCTCTTCGTCCGTCTGTGACCAGGCTGTATCTCATTAACCGTGAGAGACTTCTGAAAATTTCTGTGATATTGTATATCTGTATCAACTATAACGAGAAATAATATGGAGGTTAGGTAAGCAACGGTCAGCACGGTCATAATTTGGATGTGTGACCAATGTTATGCAGTTGGTCTTCAGATTATTTTCTTAGTGTTGTAAATCTGAAACGCACTTGACCGATTTTTATTTACTTTTTTTTTCAGACATCATCGGGGTTGTTTTTCCTATGGCACGCGCGGTACCATAAACAATTGATAGATTTAGCAGCATTTCCCAACTAAAAAAGAAGCTAGTGTGTATCGTTTGATTTGTGAAAGTCATGTACTAGATATAACAATAAATAAAGTTAAAAAAAATAAACAACACGCTTTAACGATAGAATCAATTGTCTCACCGATCCTCGATAAATGTACAAAGTTTGAATGAAATATATCCGTTTAAAGTGGGTTAAAATCGAGTCTAAAGGAGTCGATCAAGATTGAAAAAAAAAGGTGTTAAAAAGAGAAATTAATAGGACCACGTACTTTTTATTCAAATTTTTTAAACTTTATTAATATGTTATTAATATTTTAGCGCTGCAGTAAATGCCAGCTCTTAAAAGAAAAGTGTAAAAATGATCGTTTCTAGAAAATCTTGATTCTGCGGTTTACTTTTTATTGCTGTTTTAAATATTATTTAACAACGACGTAATACGTAACATTTGGAGGTTTAATTCAATTTCGTGGAAGTCCTTGTCCTATTTTAGTATTAAATAATATTACGATTTACAAGCTTATGTATAATTATATTTTGTGAAAATTTAACTGTATGAATATTTATGAAACCTTCATATGATTATGGCATATGATTCATGAAATCACTTTAAATCATTGTAAGTTTTATAGCTTTTTTATTAATACAATAATTCACCCATTTATTATCCCATAAGTGTTTAACAGTATGTCTCTATTTATCTAGTTAATCGACTCTAAAAAAGATGAGTTTTATTTTACACTGTATGATATTTATTGAACCGATATTAAAACGATTTTTTTTTTCAAAAAATTTCATTTTCCGTCGAACTCGTATTTTTGGAGATACAAAAAACTGGTTAAATAGAATTTGATAAAGTTCGTTATAAATAATACAAAATAATGTTAATGGATTATTAATAAGGTTATATTAACTATATCCTGGCTAGTAACTACAACTATCCAGGACATAGTTAATATTATCTGATATTTAAGGTATTACTTCAAAACCTATCTCTGATTATGTCGAAAGACAGTCAATTTGTTAAATATTTAGACGTACAAAGCTTGTCGTATCGTTTATCTCTATACAGAAAATTATTAACAAAGCCCTTAATGCGATCTCATTGTCTTTTACTCGAGCTGTAGTTCTCTATTATATATTTGGATCCATTATATCTCTTATTTTAATTTGTTTATTTATTCTAGGTTCACCAACAGGTTTATTACATAAAAGAAATTATGTCGAGAAAATATAAAAATATTAAGAGCTAAATGCACACCTTTAAAAGGTAAACACAACATGCATATAAATTAAACAACTAAAACATCTTAAAACGAAAGTATAAAGAAAACATTGCAATGCTATACTGCATAATACACATCAGTGGTATAATATTTTTAGAAATGCACGGCGGAGTTGTGAGTATGAATATCTCCTCTATTATATCTATAAACATGTTATAAAGAAGTCGTAGGGTAATCTTTATATTTGCTGATTTTAAAATTCTATTACCAACAGAATGGCACATAACCTGTGAGTATGGTCTGTATTTTATTTTGTAGGCATTTATCCTGGGCGGCGATGCCGGGTTGAGCTAGCCTTCATCAATACCGTGTTTGACATTTGAAGTAATTGATCTGCAATTTAAAACTGAACGCACCTGAATATAAAACAGATTGTAAATTCCAATCATTTAATAAAATTGATATTTACATATTATCACTTCCTTGCCTATTATCACATGTTACGTGTTCTGAATGTCAGATTATTAATGATTCTTAAATATTACTATACTTTAAGGTTACCTTCCTTCCTAGAACATCTTTCCATCGGAAACTCATCAACCAATATAAATGCCGTAATTATGGCAGATGGAAGCTGGAATACGGGAGCTGGTAAGTTCCTACATAATTTTTTTTAAATTATTAGTGTCTAAATAAAAAATAAAAATCATTGCACTCAAGTCATCGATACACAATTCACGGGTGTGAAGATAAAAATCTTGAACATCCATTACCTTCGCATCGCAGTCACGTACCGCATGTAAAGGTGAGGAAAGATTTAGCTGGTTATTAAAAGATAATGTATTCTTTAATTGAATATGTGCACAAATCTATGAGACAGGTAACTCTTTGTTATTTTTAATGATGGTAACATGGCAAGGGAATGGGTCTAGGGTATACATAGATTGTCAATAGTCAAGTGTAACTTCTTTTTTTATAGAAAAGGAGTCGTGGATTATGTCGTCTTCCTACCGACTAAAACTGTGTTCCGACGAGCCGCTTTCATGAAGGGGTCACGGGAGCTGGTTAGTATAGGTCCGCGACTCCCTCCTAACAAGTCATGGTGCGAATTATTTATTTTCCGTATGTTGATTCTCATATCGTGTTAATTAAACTAATCCTAATTACTTGGTCGATACAATGTGTTGATTTATATTTCAGGGTAGTCACCCTGACGTCTTCAAGCAGCACTGATTCCGGTGTGCGAAATATGGTTCTGTTTTATAAAGTCGTGGTGGCTCCCCTGAGCTCCCTCCAGACTGCAATCTGGCAATAGATGCTGCAGGATGGAATCAAATGCAGGCTCTTATTGTCGCCACTCTAGCTAGCTAGCATAACTAATTTCATGATAAAGTATTAATAAATATGTCTGATTTTGTGTTTATTCCATCCGGCAAGTGTACGACAGTCACTAGCGCCTGTACTGCGCCCATTGACCTTCGTTAGCCTACTCAACGTAAACATTGTTACGAATGCGCCATGTTTTTATTGCAACGCAAATACTGGGCAATCTTTTGATATCTTTTGTCCTTACTATGAACACGCGACATAACGATGTAAGTTTATCTGGGAGACGAGTACGGTTCGGCACGAATTGAGCCAGTTCGCTGGTAATTTGTAGCAATAATAGTACCCCACCCCCAGGTAGAAAACCGGCGTGAAATAGTAGCATGCTACTGTGTTTGCTACGGTGAGTGAGGGAGCCCGTTTTCTTAAGCGTAAATGTTCATGGGTGGTTGTCATCATCGCTCACCATCAGGCAAACCACCTGAGATGGTTGCCAGCTAATGGCATAAAAAAGGCAAATCGTAGAAGTCTAAGAGATCTTTGAAAACTGCAATTGTGTGAAACGATAAGGGAATTCGAATTATTTATGAAATAAGAATAAAAATTGCATTTGAGTATTTTTTTAAAACTGATTTATTACTAAAAAACAGATTATTATTTTCTTAATTAATTTCAAAATAGTTTGCGTATAACATGATGAACACATCTTATTTTTGAACTGCAAACACTAAAACTATGTGCTTAGCTTCATTACAATTAATTTTTATTCTATTTTTAATTCTAGTTACTCCATTATATGTGATTTGTATTATAGGTCTAAAAACAGACATTCATTAATTTATTGCATTATTTCTATTGTAATTTAACATCAGTACTGTCAGCTACCATAGCCGTCCTCGCATATTCCGCCGCGTCAGTCTTATACCATTTTTTTTTTCAGTTAAAATAATTTTATTCCTATTTAATACGTAAAGTTATATTTATAAATACATAAATAAATAAATTATTTATAATATAAAATACAGAAATAGTAGTACAAAATAATACAGAATACTTATTAACCATTATTATACCAGTATCACCATATAGCATACTGGGTATGGTATATACCATTACATACAGCACCTTAAAAACATCTCTATCAAACAACAATCTTCTTTTAGCTACATCTTAAACAGACAATATTGTAACGAGCACAGTTAAACAAATTAACATATCCGCCGGTCAACGAGCAATCTCCAAACACCAAAACATTGTCGGATGTCTAAAATAATAAAAGGATGCGCGTGCGCCGGATTTTATACCATTTTAAGAAAGGGGTTCGATTTTAAATTTAGATCGGCGCTCGGCGGAAATCGCTAGCGGGTGAATCATGCAATTCATGTTATATTTTATATTTTTTAACGTTATTCTATAACTGTTATGAAATAACCGTTGTAAAATGTTGACGTGGTCATTAACAAATTGCTTTGATGTAAATTGACATGAATTTGATCTACAGTTTGCAAAAAAGCTGTGCAGCGTCTTGTAGTGCAAATGCGTGGATTTTTGACATGCCAAGCGTATTATGAACGGACATTTAATAATATAATATAAAATTGAAAAATATTACAATGTACGTATACATAGTTTTTTCAACAACATAATTTTGTTCTAGGCAGTTTAACTCGTATTTTAATATAACCCAGTGTTTAGAAATTCAGATTTTCATATACTAGATCATCATATATAGATAAAAAAAAAGTTTACGTTTGTTTCTTTAAGTTAACCTTTTTCTTTTAGAGGAATAATAACTTTTGTTATGATCACATAATTTGATGAATTAATGGATGGATTTTAAACTCGATTTATTCATTATATTAATAACGTAACGTTTCGAACACTTTACAGCGTGCGTGGTCACGGGGAGACTGAATTAAAAAGTTTTCAAAATAAATTTCAAACGAAAATATTTATAATTTTCCGCGACTTCATCTGCGTAGTCAAAGGAAAATTTACACAGTCGAGCCCCTAGGAATGAGATTAGCGAGATAAGAAATACGCTTTGTCTTTTCTAGGATCTCAAACTATCTCCGTACCAATTTCTTCTAAATCCAATGGTTTAAATGCGAAGAAGAGACAATCAGACAGATCGACGGACAGAGCTACTTTCTCATTATATTTATAGGTATTGTTATAGGATTTAAGAAAAAATAATAAAAATTTGATGTTGCGTACAAACAGTAAGTAAAACTACGTAAATAAATAATATAGGTACTATACGTCCTACTATATCCTACTAATATTATAAATGCGAAAGTTTTTAAGGATGTGTGTATTTGACCGAACCGATTGCAACGAAATTTGGTACGTAGACAGCTGGACAACTGGAATAACATATAGGCTACTTTTTATCTCGATATTCCTACGGGATACGGATTTATGCGGGTGAACCCGCGGGGCGCAGCTAGTACTGCATAAAATTGAGCACAATGTAGTGTAATGTTGCGAAATGGGAATTATTGTATTAGTATAAAGAACAAAGAAACGCATGCAAATATTTAACGCAAGCCTGTTTGTGGGAGAATACTTAAGATATGTTTGTGATAAGAGTCTATATTGTTAGGCCATTTCATTTAGGTTTATTTAGGATTCCGTTTATGAAATATTTTTTGTCCCAGTTGTAGAAGCAATCACAATTATGAAAACTCCAATTATGAAATCACAATGATGAAAACCCCCCTCGTTAGTGCTCTCATAATCCTATTAATATGCGAAAGTTTGTCAGTATGGTTGGGTGTTTGGATGTTTGTTACTATTTTACGCTACAACAGCCTATCGTATCAGTACGAAATTTGATAGATTATAGTCTGGATTATTACATACCTTTATATATATTTTCAACCGGTTACCACGACGCCGTGCGTTACACCTAGTCCTATCCTACTATCCTACTAATCCCACTAATATTATAAATGCGAAAGTTTGTGGGGATGTGTGTGTGTTTGTTGCTCTATCGCGCAAAAACTACTAAATTACAATGAAATTTGGTATGTAGACAGCTGGATAACTGGAATAACATATATTTAGCTTTTTATGCAGATATACCTACGGGATACAAACTTACGCGGGTGAAACCGCTGGGCGCAGCTCGTATGTTATCTATCAAAGTCTAGTCTTTAGTCAGGAATTATAAAGATTGAACATCGAATATTACATCGATAATGTCGAGTCTAGCAGTTTCGGGGATATGGAGTATTTATAAGCATTTCGCACATTAACAAAAGACATAAATGAATGACATTTAAATAATATATTATAAAATATTTATAATGGTCAGTTTTAAATGTTTTTGTAGCTATCTAAATTCAAATCCGCATAAAATCATTATACAATGTAAGACCTATTAAATGAATACTATGGAAACCTAGGTCCAAACTATTCCATAGGATGTGGGAACTCAGGATTATTTCTAGGTTTTTCCTTATAGGTCTGAGTCTTACTTGTTAGTTGCTGTTGAATTTTTGTAATCGCTACTTTATTATAAACAGGCTTTTATTTTCTTTACCTGTTTGTTAGCATGTTTGTATGTAACAGACTCATTTAGAGTCGTTTTTGACCTTAATGTGGGTCAAAAACGACTCTAAATGTGATAGGTTTAATTCAAATTTTGTATACTTATCAAGGATCGGTAGCAATACTATAATTTTAAGAGTTAATCTTATTTTCCTAAGATAGTTTTGTTCTAGTGATTTTTCTCAACGTGATTTACTTTACAGTTTTATTTAAATAGTACCGTATAACTGTGAAACAGATTTTGATAAGATTTTAATTTATTTAGGTGTTTCATTGATATCCTGCGGCAATATCCTCAATCCAAATCACACTAAATTATACACGTGAAAGTTTGTTTGTTTGGATGTTTCTCCGTCAATGCTGAAACTACTGAATGGATTTTGATGACATTTGGTATATGATGACTTGGGTGATGGGATACTTTTTATCCCGATTAAATGCTCCTATCGGATACAACAGATATCTTGATATCCGGGCGGAGCCGGGGCGAGCGTTTAGTAATATATATTTGTATAGACATTTTTATAACATTTGTAATTTCCGATCTAAAATCCTCGAGCACATAATTTAAGATTTACATTATATTTTCATAGATTTGTCAATATTTCTGCAAAGTGGATAAAGAACGCAAGTTGAGTATCTCTGGGTGTATACAGGAACAACTCTCAGGGCGACAGCAGTCACTGGCCACTGAGGTGACCTTCTGAAGCATCCTTAGTCATCTTGGCGGAGATGCAGATGTGACATTTCAGTATATGCCGCATCGGATACTTAATATCGATTTTTGATATCACTTTATAAATCAATTTATAACATATGTTGAAGAGAGGCAGCATAAGCATATTTTTCTAATAAATTTCCTATCCCTAATATCTGCTATTATATAGAAGGTGTAAGGATGAAATGTTTTATGAAACTAGCATAAATTTATCGAGGAAAAAGTCTAGTTCATAGCACCATTCATAAAAATCAGAATAAGCATAATTTTGTGCGTCATATCAACATAATATAATATCAATATATTTATCACTTACAAATCTGCCATGATTGTCGCATCTGTCGCAGAATCTTTGCCCACGTACCGGATGACGCGTCGCATGTAATTTTAGCGGCCTGGTTCATGGACGGCGGCCGGCGGCCATGTTGTTTTTGTTTCACTTGCACTGTGATGACGCTGCAATGCCGAGCACCGTTTTGACGCTTTGAATGTATTTAATAACTACCCGCAGATATAAAATATTTTGAGTGTGAATCCAATACTAAAATTTGTGTGAAATTAAAAATCAGTCTAGAGCGAGTCACGACTCTAGGGGTTCCGTTCCAACTATCACGGTTATTTGACAACAGACAAACGATAGTTAACTTAGAAATAGCGTCCCGTATTACCTTGTGGGTACGGTACCATAATTGTATATAAAATTCTATCATTTTATCTTCTATTATACATAAAATATTATTACATAAAAATTTACTTCGAAGAAAAAATCTATGTAAACCATTATACAAGTATCCTATGCCATTTAATTTAAAATTATTGGTTATGGTATCCCATTTGAATGGTACCTGGTAAAGGTAAGGTTTATCAAATGTGCAAATATATTTCAGGTTATAAACAAAATCTATCAGACAAATAGATGACGAGCATTCTATATCCTACCAGACCGAGAGTTTGTTCGTAACGACGACTAACGTGGGAGTCCTAAGGTCCACGTTCACAATAACCTATCCTAACAGATTACAAAAGAGACTGTCAACAAAAAGCATATACTACCTAATTATTTATCATGAAAAACTGGGCTCACAAAATGCATTTAATTTTTATAATCGTATCTTATATTGAATAATAAAATTCATACATAATTATTCAATAAAATAATTTCAAGTTCATTTTCATTGGCATACTTACATTCATTATAAAATGTTTATTTTCGAATTCCGAAAACTGCATTATTCAAAACACAATAACGAGATAATGTAAATTGTAAATATGAATAATACGTAAGCCACAATTTTAACATCCACCGTCTGAATTTCAAACAATGCCCTTTCAAGGTTTACAAAATGGCGGCAAAGCGACATAATCCAGTCAGACATCTTGTTTCAAAGGTCAACAATTACGTTTCACAAAATGCATTATCTGCCAACCAGGATCCACAACAGAAGTGGGTAACATTGAAAAGTTCATTGGTATTACATGCACTTCCTGAGTCGCCGAGGCCGTATCGGCGCCGCAGCAGCCATCTTGAATTTTTTGACGTTTATTTTTGGCGCGCTTTTGTACTTGTACCAACAGATATGGTAAGGACGCATTTATTTATCGGTTGTGCATTATTATGTTAATAAATAACTATCGTTCGATATTATTATTGAATAATATGACTTACATGACGTATTTTATTATGTTAAGACAATTTTGTTATATAATTAATGTATTATCAAAGTCAAAATTAAACAAAAAAAAAAAAATCGTTTTTAAGTATGTTTTTTTTTATAAATTTTTATATGAATATAAATTTTTAAAGCTGCATTAAACGATAATAAATTAATAAAAAAATTCAATGCCTTTTTTTATTTTTTACTCCCCATACTACAGATAATATAATTCTTTACTAGTTCTATACATATAACCTATACTAATATTATAAAACTGAAGAGTTTGTTTGTTTGTTTGAACGCGCTAACCTCAGAAACTACTGGCCCTTTTTGAAAAATTCTTTCAGTTTTAGATAGCCCATTTAATGAGGAAGGCTTTAGGCTATATAAGTACCACGGACGAAGCCGGGGCGGTCCGCTATTATATGAATATAGTTAGGAAGTTTTTGCCGCGGTGAAATATCTCATTCCTTTAGCAATTTCCTTTAACTATACAGGCGAAGAAGAAGAATCGAAGTCATCGGGCGAAAAGCCTGCGAAAAGCATTGTATATTTATTATATTAAAAATCTTTTTTTTTTATTACAGTTAAGCCAAAGCGCACAATGAACGTAATAACAATAAAAAAACCGAAGATACATAGAAATGAGTTGCTTAGGCCGTCGAAAGTATTAGAATCACTAGCCAAGATGTAAATTTAACAAAATCAGTACAGCATCTTCAAAGATCTCTATATACAAACAAACTCAACTTTAAACGCTTTGTAATATTAAAATACATACAAAAATCACAGCTAATCTATTGTTCTTGAATGTTATTAATATTATATACGCAAATCAGACATTAAGCGATGTTGCGTGCATTCATTGCATTTAGTAACAAGAATCTACGCCATAACTGTATAACAGTGCAGACTCGACCTGCCTCAAGGGCGTGACCACTAAATACATGGAGTCGCTGTTGTTTTACATATTTTACTTGAGATTTAACATCATTTATGGAATAACCTTATCATATACTTAAAGTTAAAAATTGAAATGTTAAGAATATTAAATATTTATATGGAAACAATCAATATTTATCTTTTTTTAGCATTTGTAGTCGACAACTTTAAAGGAAGTTATTTGTTATCTACCATGATCATTTTTTTTGATACGTATTAAACGTTTATATACACCTTTTAATAGTATTCTACCAGTGTAACTTTACTATCATAAAAGTTTTATTTGGGTGTTTTAAATAGGCCTTTATCAGTTTTAAAAATTGTATGACGATATATTTCAAATTATTATCAGATTCATTAATTTAAAAGGCATTACAAGTCTTCGTTCATTATTTTTAAATTATTTTAAGCATTACACCTCTTCGTAAGAGATTATCTATATTTTTAAATCTAAAAAGATACGGAATAACTTTATAATCATCTAAACCTAAGTATTCAAACATATCATTCTGAAGATGTAAATACATTTCAGTCATATAAGTATTATCATTCAATAATACACGTTAAATAAATACAACAATAGACTAAGTGCGTCAATGTCAAGTACGATACTATAAAGAATATCAACCAGGCAATATATTTCTTCCTTAACACTAAACTGCATTACTTATTGCCATTAATGTTAACGTAATATCCACGTGTGCTTATACGCTTCTATTTTTAACTCATCTACGTCAATACAATACAAAAATTGTTACACAAACAAAATTCCAGCCACTCCACTCCCCTCACTGTTCCATCACGAGCGGTGAATAAATAACAGTCGGCTCACGAATCGCGCGTCAAGGCCGGACATCGCTGTCCGGTGCGTTCATTTCACTGACGACACAAAGAATTTTCACTTTCAGCCATATTTGTTAGGAATTGAGCTGAGCTTTTATGAAAAACCATAGAGTCGTCAGCTTATTTTATGTAACGATCATAAAGAATATCTACACTGGTAGGAAATAAATTGAGTTTTAGAGAAAAACTATTTATAGCCACAGACTTAAAAAGACAAAATATTTAAATTACTATTTACTCGCTTTTGCTCGTGGCTTCACATGCGTTTAATACATAGTAATTTAATAGATGTTATTATACACATAAACCTTCCTCTTGAATCATTCTATCTATTAAAAAAAAAACATCAGAGGCCATTGCGCTGATTTAAAGATTTTAGCATACATAGGGACAGTCAGAGAAAGCGACTTTGTTTCCAACTGTGAAGTGATATATAGAAAAACTGAGTTCATTTTTTTTCTATAGTTGTGATGTAGTATGATCGGTCTTAATAATAATTCAAAACATTTATGTGCAATCTAGATCGAATCTAGTTGAATCTAGACTAATTTGTTACCTTTTAGTCGTTTGATTGATAGATTGATTGCAAATCTCAATTGGTTTTTAAATAATCGTGTATGGCAAAACTTAATGTCGTAATATAGTATTTTTAGTAGACACTTTTATTCTTATTTATTTATTTACAGAAAGGCTTACAAACTAAATACATAATTTCTTGTTAAAACTATTAAAATATACATCAACACATTAGTAGTTATGTATCTAAATTATAGGCATTACCAGCATTTAAAATAAAAAAAAATACTAATTTACAACTACAATTATTGAAATTTAATATAACTGGCTTAAGGCGTTGATAATTTGCTTTATAAACAAGTAAAATTTATATATCATTTATCCTTACCTTTCTAAAACCCTTGTCATTTTCCCGTTTTTTTAAATTGCGTATTCATTAACACATCTCCAAAAACATTTATAAAGTTACCCTCACATACATATCTACATGTGTAATGTGTATACAGTCATTACGCGATGCTTGTGTGCGTTTGAATATTGCGTGTGTGTATATTACACACGCACATAGAAAGATTGAACATTGAATTTTAACTATTCCATATTTATTCAATGATTGGTATTAAAAAGTGTTATTATAATCATATTATACGTATCATTAATTGTAACTTATTGACGTCATAAAAGTATATTTAAAATGTAAATGAATAAATAAATTGTGTCAGAACAAAATGTTTCTAGATATCTTATAAATTATGTTTCACGTTAACATTTTGAAATATATTTAAAATGATATTAAATTGCATTAATTGTTATAAAAAAACTTTAACTGTTAGTTAAATATCTAAATTCTTATTAGTCCATGATATTTAGATCTTTGGGATTAATCAGATGAGTTTTTGGAGCTTGTCTAGAGGGATAATGTGTGTTTGTTGCACTTTCTTCCAAAAACAAATGGCTGAGCAAATTTAAACGATTGTATAATTTAAGCTTCATATATGAGTACGTTTAAGTGTTGCTAGCTAATCCCATTCCTTATCTTAACCGTGTTTTAAAAAATGTGTGTGTATTTTCTCTTGCGATATATATTTAAAACTTTACCTCGTGATATCCTTTTTTCGGAAGATACGGGGAAAAAATGAAGTATAAACAGAATATTTGATAAATTGATTTAATTTAAAATTCTATGCACCTTTATTAGTCTATTGATATACACAAATATGTTTTCAAGAAATAATCAATTTCATCCGATAGTTTACCATTTATTTAATTTTTTATTAATACATTCGTTTTAATTATTCGTTAATAGGAATTACAACTTGTGTTTAAAAGGCAACAAATTATATGACAGCATTACAAAACAAACATAAATTATATGCACGAATCGCAATAATAGACTGTCTTTGCTTTTTCCAAAAAAAAAAAAAAAAAAACGCATGAGCATCACTGTTCTAAATTTGAAAAAATTGCTTCATAAATTTTCCACCATTACAACCATGTTTAATGGAGGGAGGTCGTTACCTCGCGTTCGCAAAACTGTGCTAAACGGGGTTGTTGACCCCTGCCAATAGTTATCTTTGGTTACTAAGGAGATGCTAGCACTATCGATATGCAAAACACCTTTTAGTTGAGAGATATATTCGACACGTGTGTTTTTTTTAATCTGTTTGGCCTCAGTAAAACGAACAGAATTTTCCTAATGTAAAAATACAATTTAAATCTGATATTACAATAAATTATGGTATAAAAATGCATTTTTGAAAGTAGCGTCTTCATAGTTATAATGCTGTATTCGTTAAACCGTTTATTGTTTTTGCTTGAGTAGTCCTCTACGAAATTTTTATTTCTCACTGTTAGTTATTTACACAATCAGACTGTATACCTGGACCATTGCCTATTTTGTACGAAAAAAAAACATAACATCAAAAAACCATTGTCATTGCCAGTCACTAACATTGTGAAAACTTGAGCATTTGAAATTCGAACGCGTGGTTACCTAACGCTGACGTCATAGTTCCGCGCTTTCCACGCGTTTCCGCCAACTTTCCCGGGGTCGACGACCGCAAGAATGTGCCCTAATCACATACGATAATAATGATTGATGTTTGACTTTTTCTATGTAGGTCAATGCCCAGGTTAAATATTATTACATTCAAGATATTTTTGTTTCGAATACTATTATGTTAAAACATACTATTGTATGCGAATTATTTTTGTTATGCAAAAATATGAATTTTAATTTGGGGTGAGGCGAGTTCATTTTTTAAAATATTTTTAGTCATTAATAGTTTGTTGAAAATACTGGACTAAAATTTTTATTTCGTCTACGCATATAGTATAATAACACGTTAAAAAACACTGACAAACATATAATTTGGAAGTCGGCTAAAGATATAATTAGTATATTATTGTATATATTTTTTATATTTCGATAGATCGTGATCTATGTAGTGTCATGCCTGCCTAATAATAAAACTCGCATAGAAGAAAAAACCAGATTGTAAAGGTACAACGGTAAGGACCAGGAAAACCGAGTCTGACAAATTACTTGATATTCTTGGTAGTTTTGATAATGAAGAATTAATCTATACTCATAATATAAAGACGAGTTTGTTTGTTTGAATCCGCTTATCTCACTACTGATCTATTATCAACAATTCTTTTACCGTTGTATATTTGAGTGCTTTTTGCTATAAATGCTATAATAAAGACCACGGGCGAAGCCAGGGCGGACCGCTAGTACCCCTATATACTATGAATATGCTAACACTAAGAAGTGACTGGCATTTTGGGAATAATTAAGTACAAGAGGCACTTCCTACATTTTTGTTTAAATTAACATAAACTGTTAAAAATATTCATAAAAAGCAATATTGATTTCAATTGTTAACTGAGTTACTAATTAAATATTTCTTTAATACATTCTTTAACTCCACACATATAAAGCACTAACACTAGAGAGAAAGAAGCTAAAGACTTATATTGCTTGTGACGCTATCGACTCATCACCGTATGTCACATTTCGGATGAGTGGCCGATTATAAACACTTACGTCATCGCCAGACATCATTTTTATCTGTCATTTCTCTTGTTATTTGGTTAGCACATAGCTTGGAGCAGTGTAATTCTTTTGTGTAATGCTGGAATTTGTTGATGTAATTGTGTTAATTTATAGACAATTTTTTGCGCCTTTAATTAATTTTTAATGTAAAAGCATTCACTCCCTATTTGGTCCCTTTGAGGGTAGAATTTAACAAAATTCTTTCTAAGTAGATGTTTACTCTATAGTTACTTTGCATGCCAAATTTCTTCCCAATCGGTCCAGTATTTGGGCTGTGTAGATAGATCAGTCAGTCAGCACATTTGCCTTTTATCTATTAAGACTAGTTAAGGCATTCAACTTTTTGAAGATAAATGAAATTTCTTTATAAAGTAAAATTTTTGTAATGTATTATATTCATATGAATGTAATACAATTTATTTATGTGTTCATGTGGTTAGAAGTACCTGAAAAAAAGAAATATGTTACAAGAATATTCCTACAAAAATCGAGACTTATAAATTAATTCCCTCATCATTCCTTACATATTCCCTCGATAAATTCACTCAACAATTCATTTGTCAATTATCCACTTTCATTTTCATCTGACTTCGACTGAAAGTCAAGCAGAATAAAACACCCAGCAGTTAAGGCTACTCACAAACGATGACATCATACGGGTGAAGGAACTGGTAACTCGCAAATGTACCGATGACCGGCATGAACCGAGCCTAATTTAGGCACATTGATTTTTTAACACATTGTTGGTTGAACTGGGACACCATAACGCCAAACATTTGCTAGCCGTCATACGCGGAAATACATTTTAAATCTATGTTTATATTATTGTTACAAGATTAGTTCTGACTGATCAAGTTATTGACATTTAACTTGAATAGATTTTTCTTGTGTTTGATTTTACTAAATCGCGATTAAATCCGTTAAAGTCTTTAATTTTTAACTTGCAGTTTTTCCTGCTTCGCCTAGGATATAACAATAAATAAAATATGCTCTGTCATGAGACATAATAACTTATCATGAGAGAATAATGACTTTGTACTATGAAATAAATTTTCAAATCTGATTAGCGGTTTTTGTTTTTGTATGTGTCCATTTTAAACAAATAAAGAATCAAAATTTAACAATTTTCGAATTGACATAATTTGTAAATGTGAATAGTTTTAAATTAACTCGTGTGTTAATGTTAATTGCATTGTAATGGGTGTGGCTAGTTAAGTAACCAAAGGCGCGGTTAATTTATTGATGGGTAACCGCTAAGTGCACTTCGTAAATTGAGGTAAAGACTACGTAGAGTACACTTCAAGAGTCATTCACGTTTGTAGAAGTTTGAGGCAACAGTATCCGCCTTATTAAAAAATGTATTTATCTTTTATACCTTCCTACAAATATTATAAACGAATAAATCCATGGAATTTGGTATGTTCTCATATGGCAATGAAAAAACGCCATGAAAATGGTATCAGATGGTACATGCTGTCATGGAATTGGTATAGTTTTGGAATCATTAAGAGTCCTTTCATGAATAATTAGACTTAATGTGGTGAGGTTTATTGTGCTAAGATGCTTTTTCTTAAATTGCTGGACTATACAATATTAATACCATTACAGGTATTAAATATTAATAATAAAGATAAACTGTTGCTTAACAACAGTAACCATTTCTGAATTGTTCTTACTGGGAATAGTTAAATCACTAGGCAGTACAAGATGATGTCGCTTCTCGATCAATGTATCAACAGATCTTTAATACACGATGGATTTTTCCGTGGGTTTTTTCAGATAGATAAATTGATTCAAAAGGAGGGTAGCTGATCGTCCCGGCTTCTCCCGTGGTACCTATATAGCATAGTCACTCAGTGAAGTTGCAGCTTCATGTTCATGTTGAAAGAATTTTTTTTAATCTATCCAGTTGTTTTTGCGGGAAAACAATGAAAATATTCAAAAATTTTTCTTTTTATAATATTAGTTTAGGTAACATCCTTAATTTCATCTGTTCGAAGCCTGGGCGGGGCGCTAGTGTCATTATAAAACACGATAATGAAGCCACTGCAAACATAAATTACTCGTGATTGAAGCTAAGCCGTCATCGGAAGTTCAAATCATTTTACAAAATAGTTTACATCCAATAAAATACTACTTAACCTAAAATACGCAGCTAAACCTGAAACCCGGCGAAGATCGTAAACTTTTTCAGCGTTGTTGCTAAGAGAAAACGTTCATAGGTGTAGTAATAATACAAACAGACCTAGATCCGTGGTTCCGGGTTCAAGCCCCCGCTGTCACAATTATAAAAGAGCAATGTCCGCTGTAATCTAAACTGAAACTGAAAATTAAAAGACGCATTAATAGTATTTAAGCAGTGGTGGCTCAGTGGTGCGGACCTCGGACTTAAAATCGATAAGTAGGGGGTTCGAAACCAGGCGACATAACATCACCACTACTCGTAACGGTAAAGGAAAACATAGTGAGAAAACCGGCATGTCCGCGAATTAAAAGTTCGACGACATGTGACATCTGCCAACCCGTACTGGGCCAGCGTGGTGGATTATGGCCTGAACCCTCATCATAGCAGGAACATGTACTGGCTGATAATGACGATTATAAGTATTTTAATTAATTGCGTTTAATTAATTTAACCAACAGGTATCTCAAAATGAGCAAAAATGTAAAATTTTCATCCTATTTTAGTATTAATATTTGTTTGAATGGTAGAGGATGTTCATCATGTTTCGATGGAGATTGTCCTGAATGATGTAGAACGAAAGAGAAACCTACCTTCAGATTATGCTAAGAAAGTAGGCTATTGTAATAGCTGCCTAGCATTTCCGATGTCGGACGGTGCTAGGACTTTATACAGGCTATCCAAAATGTTTATATAATAATTCATTGTGGACATACGGAGCGACATAATCAGTTCCTGACTAAGGTCCTTAAATACAGATAAAAAAAATATTTGTTAATAAGTGAATTAGTGCAGCTTAGAAATTTTACTGCCTAGTTAAATAATATAAAGTCATTAAATATTGAACAGCTATTTCATAGTATTAAGAATATGATATTGTTGTTTGTTAATAATATTGATTTGATTAGTTACTACATATTCACTAATATTTCCAGATTAATCCATACATCGTATGAAGTAGGAACCTAGACCTTTACATAAAAGTACATAATAAGTCAGGCTAAACTTATTTTTATGATCCTTTGTGCGTTGGATTTGTCTCCACTGGTATAAGGACAAGAAGATCTATTAAAATATTGAGAAAATAATAATAAACAACATCAACATTTTTTATTATAGAGTAAATTTTGTTTACATTATGTGTATAACAATGATTATTTCGGCACTGCACAGTGTACATAGATCCAGAAACAATTTAAATGTTATAGTTGTAAATCTAACATCACAGTACTTTGAAAATAGTTCAATAAATAACAAGCTTAACAACTCCAAATCCAGCATTATTATTTTCAAATGAACGTAAATTTTATTTAATTATTTTATATTAATATTAATATCGGAATAAATTACTTGAATCCCAATAGAACGTCGTGTAATATATCAATTCAAAGGTCCCAAATTTACGTTTATTACAGGTTATTCCCACACGCAAAGGCCAAGGGTGAGTGGACACTTTTTGTGGGGTAGTTAACCTCAGCTATTAGATTTTATTGAAAACATGAGACTGTATTTTTTGTGTTTATTATATCAGAGTTTGGACTGCTTGAAATGATTTTGATGATTTTTTATGTTTATAAGCTGGTGCCCCCTGTGAGGTCTCATCTAAAACTTGGTCTAGTTCTGTTAACTTCAAAGCGGTTTAGTTTTTTACTTCAAAGCGGTTTCGGTATAGTTTTTAGGTATAATGTTTATTTTAATACTTAATACAATGCTTTAATATGCTCAAATTTTTGCATAGCTATATTTGTATAGTTTTTCCGGTTTTATTTATATGCATGTATGTACATTCAAACAAAATTGCCCTCTATGGAATGTGAACTATTAAAGTTTATAATTAAACACCGTGTTAATTGCATAAGAATGTAACAATAAATAATGAAACAGATAATAACGTCTTCATTATTTTAAACAAAATCAATTATAAATATAAAAGAACGTAAACTGTATATATAATCATTTTCCTGTTATTAAAACTAAATAAATGAGCGTAGCGTGAATTAAAATTCAATAATCAATTACATTATACTTTCACATAAATACGTTTTGATGATTGTGTCGCATTGTATTCGAAAAAAAAATGCCGATAAATACAAACGTAAATCTCTCTTTAAAGTTCCCGTTTATTCTTGAGATAATTCCAAATTTAAATAAGGAACTAGATATACGGTTTCCCGCCAACATGATACATATTATGTCTGTATCACATCACATGGTCATGACAAATTATCCATATAGTAACTTTATTCAATCATGTTTCGGCGCGGTCAATAGCCGCGTGGTTGTCGACCTTGAGGCCGCGACCTTGCCTCCGGGTTACTGACATCGAGTATTTTCGGCGGTTTTTCTCTAAGGAAAATTTCTTATCGACCACAGCGAGAGCTACCCCGCCCCCGCCGGTGAATGGGATACTCGTGGCACGGGGAGCAATGGAACATAGCTGAGGGGTCACACTTATTGGACGCTCGCGAGGGCAATGTTTTCAGCCTCCCACATACGCTTTTATAGAACTGAATTACGTTGCTCTAGAGTGTTCTATGAAAGCCTCTCTTACGGGCTCATTATAGAAAATATTATTAATATATTATTATGTAATTGAGCGATAATTTTTATCACTGACACGGTGTAGGGGAATGCGTGATGTCAACTACCTCTTATCGTTATTAGAAATGAGAAATTGTGTTGATATGCGCGAAATTCCGCTTTTTTTAACAACGATTGCTAATAATTCTGGTAATTACTTTGTTATGTAAAAATAAAAATAATCCTGAATTTTCAGCTACATTTGTCTTATATTTCAAATTTGTTGAATAACATTTGAATGGGAGGTGAAAATAGACGAATTATGCGCCAAAGCTACAATTTCTACTACAACAGCAGAGTAAAAATAACTGACCCAAATTTAAGTCGAAAATGCGCCTATGATGTCATCTCCGCTAATCTATCGTTAACTATTTCTAGCTTACTTTTGTATTATATTTATAATATTGTACATTTAGGGTAATATAAATAATACGGTAGGCTATCATCATAAAGGTATAATCAAATAATTTAACAAGAATTTTACATTTATACTGATGCAATATCTAAGTCGGTTAAGAAACTCACAGAATGTTGTAAATTAACCTTGACTTGTGACAATTATTCCATTATAATGGCAATGTTACTAAAAACCGTTTGAGCCTTTCGAAATATATACAAAAAGCCATTCTTTCTTGGCATTGTATAGAAATTAGAAGGAAATTGTCACCTTAGTGTAACATTACTTCACGATTTACTATTATTTGTACATGAAATAATCAATAGAATAAAGCGTAATGTTTTAACTAATCTAAAACTATTTGGACAGATACAATAGTTCAATAACCTCTATTATTTGTCAACGAAATAAAATTCTGCGTTACAAGGAGCAAGCAACGCCCTTACACAAAAATACATCACGAATATCTCGTTAGAACATTATCCTTCACACCGAAATTTCAATGCCCCAAAGGCCTTTGCCCCATCAGATAACAATATCTACATAAAACGTCATAAAGCAAACCCCATTTTCTCCTGAAACGCACACGCGCACGCTTGTACGTGCCCCATGTACATACGAGTGTGCGTACACTGTGTAAGCGTGTGACAGCGCTCGTCAGTGTGTGTGGCTCGGAGGTCGACAACCGGCGAATTTTTCGGCAGTTGAACTATTGCACAATATAGGACTAACCATTATAAGTTGAGCTGTGGCGTTGCAGTAATTATAATGAAATATTTTATCAAACTGTAATGAGGTTACACGTAAGCGTATATTTGGTTGAGGAAATCTGGTGGGTTTGTTTTATCTTAATATGACCGCATTCGAATTAATTGTAAATAATCGTCATATGGAAATTTCAGTTATGTATTATTGTTACTCCATATACTAATAGTAGTTTGTTATTTGTTGTTCTCTGAAGTAAATAATAATTAATTATGAAATACCTAATTAATTACGAATATAGGTTCTCAGATTCAGGATTGAATAGAATATGTATAATTATTTCATTTATAAGCTTAAATTAAATGAAAAACGAATAAGGCATGATATGCGCTGTCATATTCCAATAAAGAGATTATAATTAAATCTAAGATGAAACTCTTTAAACAGAATCCGAGATTCAAAGTCAAAGTCACACAAATGTACATCCATCACATGACTTTTATTTTCTAAGTGGTTATAAAAACAGCTAACGAGGTTACATGTAGGTTACACACCCTGACATCAGCGTTCGCCATTCGCCAATAATAACCCTTATATGCCTAAAAATAGAAGTGAAAATCGTATCAATGTAGCCTTAAAAAGCCGCACGCTTTTCCGAAACTTTCCTACGCAGGAAGCAATCCATTGCTCTATCGATCAGTTCATCGACGGATTGAAAAATCGAGTGTCTCACATTCGCCGCAATGTACATCGCACTATTAGACCGAGACATGTCGATTGGACAATGCGGAAGGTCGTTCAACTCACTTTGCGAATGATTTGATCTCGGAGCAATGACCCGTATTCAAAATAAACGTCATTTTACGTAATTGTCCATTGTCTGTCATTGGTTTTTAACATAAGTCAATAAGGTGCACGGTGTATCAATTAATGACTCATAAAGCATTCATTAAGTTTAATTAAACAAAAAAAATGAGAATAGGTTACAAAATAATTACTTTGTTTCCGCCATTTTTTATCAGAACTTTATTCATTAATGTTTAATTAGTATTTATGTAGTATGTAAATTATGAGATATTTATTACGTATAATATTTAAAAAGATTCGATGGTCAAAGGCTTTAAAAACATCCGTATAGAGCCTTATCGCTTGTGAACGAAAAATATGAATTAATACATTTTATAATTAGTAATAAAGTAAAAATAATAATTATTGTTTACAAAAATCATTCCAGATGGTAAAAAAATAAAAATTCAAACGATCAAAACACAAAAAGAATCCACATCAATCGGTTGAAAATTCGTAGGCGTAGTTCAAGATATTTTATGCTGATCCTATCGCCAGTATTAAATAATTTACTTACGTATACCCTGTATAAGAGGATGTGAGACAGTTTAGTTAATATATCATTAAAGCGTGTTTTTTTTTTCGTGTTTCGAACTATGTGTGATTCCCGTTAGCCGGGTCAAACAGACAAAAATTTTAAAAGTTTTTTGTATTTATTTCGTGTAAAACTATAACACTTGAGTGTACAACCATTTTCCAATTTCATTTATATGTTTATAACATACCAGACTTTAGTCACGTCTGCCAATATTAAACAATTATAATTATAAATATTATCAATTCATATGCAATTGGGAACCTTCATTATATTACGATTTAGGGAAAACTTTTTGGAAATTCCGTCTCAATTACTTGCAGTTACACATATTTACATAATAATAAAAATTTAATGTTATCCATAATATTATGAGCTAGCTTTTGTCCGCGGCTTCGAACGCGTTAATTCGGAGTAGTTTAATAGATATTATTATGCATATAAACCGTCCTCTTGATTTAATAGATAGAGTGATTACTCTATCTATTAAAAAGACCCCATCAAAATCAGTCGCTTAGTTTTAAAGATTTTAGCATACATAGGGACATAGGGACAGAGAAAGCGACTTTGTTTAATACTATGTAGTGATGATGCGAAAATTTATGTTTGGATGTTGGTAACGCTCAAAAATGGTTGCCTGATTTCGATAATGTTTTGTACGAATAATTTACATAGGTATAACATTATCAGCATTTTATATTTGTCTAGCAATATAGTAAAATTTAACAGTGTGTTTATTTAAACACACTGACTCGGAACACCGGCCTTGTAGAAATAGTTTTTAAGTTTAAATTCGTTGTTATATTGAATGAAATTGACTTGATGTGTTGATTTCCTGGAATTTAGATAAACAATATCCTAAAATTAGAAAAAAACATCTCCGAATTCTTGGTACAGTGGTCAAAGTGTGAGCGTAGGACCGAGAAGTCCTGGGTTCAATTCCCGATAGGACCCACAAAAAAGGTCTCGGTCCGGCAGGACTTAAAACACTGATCACCACTTGTCCATAAAAGAAAATCGATCAGCAACAGAATATACATTATCTGCCCCATACCCCTCTAGGGGATACGGGTACTTATCTTTTTTTAAGTGCAAAATCTAATACAAAGAATATAATGTACAATACATCTTCCATTCTTTTCTTAATGATTTGGTCATTTGTGGAACACGTTACCAGTCTTCCATGTAACAAAGAATTTGTTAGTTTACTCGTCAGGTCTATAAAAGCTTTTATTTCGTGAAATTAATTGCGTGTTTGTAATTTTTCTTTTTTTGTGTTGTTTTGTTTTGCCAAAGAACGTTACACAATACGCTGATCCCTTTGGCATTTGGCAAAAATATACTGTTTTATTATAGTAACGATATAAATAACAATATGAACACGGTGCAAAGGCCATTTTTATATATTTATTTATATGATCTTTTTAAATTATATGTGATGCTCATTAAACTACCATCCAGTGCAGGGACTCGAGCCTCTTATGAGGGTTCGGGCCATAATCCACCACGCTGGCCAAGTGCGGGTTAGCAGATGTCACATGTCGTCGAACTTTTGATTCTTGGACATGCCGGTTTCCTCACGTCGTTTTTATTTCACCGTTTCTAGCAGTGGTGGTTCTCTATCCTATCCCCAAACACAAAAATCATGTGATAAAATCAGTTCTTTGCGACGTAAAAGAAAGGCAAACAAATACACATTCGCATGTATAATATTCATGCACAAATCAAATACTTACTCGTAAATCCATTTCAATTATCGTTTCGCACATAGAAACGTTTAAATATACTTAATTATTTCTATTTGAATTCGGTCTCTGACACAGCGGGGGTCATGCACCCTGCCGCAACGCTGTATTACACACCTATGTCTAAAATGACAGTACGAAAAAAGTACTATATACATTTAATCGCAAGGATTCGTGTCCGATATTGGTGATGTTTTTTTTGTAAGTTTGTTTCCGTTATTTAGTCTAATCGTCTAGTTTATGGTTTCAACTTACCTACATTATGTTGAATTATTCTATGGTATTTTTCAAAACTTAAAAAAAGGAACGCACCTAAAAATTTCATCTAAACTTTTGTAAAAATACAAATCAATGTTCATGGGCGATAGTGGCAGTTTACCACCACGCGACCCACCAGTTAAGTTGCCAGAATAAAAAACGCTTTGAATCAAATCCTTCCTACTAAAGTAATATTATAAATGCGAAAGTTTGTAGGGATGTGTGTGTGTTTGCTGCTCTTTCACGCAAAAACTACTGAACCGATTGCAATTAAATTTGCTACGTACATGATATGAGTAGATAGAACTGGAATAACATATAGGCAACTTTTTATCCCGATATTCCTACGGGATACGGACTAACGCGGGTGAAACCGCGGGGTGCAGCTAGTAATTGAAGAATTCATCACGAAATTCGTACAAACATCACTACAGAAATTTATCGAAAATTATCACAGTTAAGTGTATATAGTCCCCACGTAAAGGTCAATGGTTTAATGTTTATTTGTCGATTACGTTTTAACTGTGTTTTTATTTGTTGTTAAACGATTCAGTGCGCTTCACTTATCTTTAGGTGTAATGGTTTGTAAGACTCGAATTGTTTCGTTGAACTTCGTTTTATGTTTCAGCTTTTGTCATGTTACAAGTATGATTTTCCATTGTAATAAAGACTGATTGATCTGGGGATTACTTAAATTCCAGTTTAATATTTCATTTTATATAGCAAATACAGTCAGGTAGTTGATGGTCAAATACAGTTTAAAGAGCCCAAATGACGATGACCTAGGGCCATTTTACTTTTGTATAACGAATATTTTCTTATTGATATTAATTTAATCATTAATAATTATTATTTCAGCATATACTTCAGTATATTATAATCGTATATATAAGTTTAGCTGACTTATAAAGTTCAACCATTTGTTTAAAAAAATATAAGAAGTGTGGTATATACCCATTTTAATAAGACTATAATGAGTATTCTAGCTTTTACTAGCGGCTTCGCACGCAAATCTTTCTCTTGAATCACTATCTATTAAAAACCCATCAAAATCTGTTGTGTAGTTTTAAAGATAAGCATAAGCATACATAGGGACAGATACGGGAAGCGACTTTGGTTTATACTATGTATTGAAGTTACATAAATCTTATAATTCAAAGGTATGTTTTTCGTAAATAGACTTAGTTAACATTGCGTCATCTCAGCGAAGATCGTGTAATTTCTTTTATTATCACATCTCGCTGCGTCATAACTCGAAATAATCGTGATACGACCATGCTCTTGAGTAAATAGTTTTTGCAAGAGTGAATATTTTATATCACTATTTATCAAGAAGTCATCTTTTTCGTTGCAAACTCAGGAATTCTACTAGTCCTACTAATATTATAAATGCGAAAGTTTGTAAGAATGTGTGTGTTTGTTGCTCTTTCACGCAAAAATTACTGAACCGATTGCAATGAAATTTGGTACGTAGACAGCTGGAAAACTGGAATAATGTATAGGCAACTTTTTATCCCGATATTCCTACGGGATACGGGCTTACGCGGGTGAAACCGCGGAGCGCAACTAGTGTTGTTTAAATCTTTATGATAGGTTATTTTCGTTTTCCGAAGTATTGTCAAGCAATCTTTTCTTATAACTCACCAATATGAAGTCGGCAATCCATATGGAAAGGCGTTAGGACGACCTGCTCCTCTCCAAACTTTACATGGTAGGTGGTAGCGCTTACCATCTAGCGAACTAGCTCCATTGCCGACGATGCCATAAAAAACCTTCGTTCGTTACCATCATTGTATTATACGTCCCTTAAAGGCCGGCAACACACCCGCAACTCTCCAGGTTGCGTGGACGCTTATGGGCGGCGTTTATCACCGCTTACCGGTGACGCGCCTGCTCGTTTGTTCGCTATTATATAAAAAATACATTTACTAAACTGCTTATTCATTTATTTAAAAAACACAAAAAACTGTAGATTTTTGATCTATTGCTATTTTTATGACTCTTATACTATAAACGCCTAAATCTTTATTATTTATTGTATCAACGAAAAATATAAAGCACGTGGCGTGAAGGTCGTTCGGTCTTTGACTTATTACGTAACGATGAATCGTAATATCTAGTGCAAGAGATGAGAATAGATTTTTTATAGCTAAATAACATTGCTTATATACACTTTGTAGTTATGCGGAATTTTTATTAATCATTTGTATAAATAATTGTAGTTAAACTTATAGTGATTAAATTTTTACCCTCAAGGGAGGCCTGTGTCTCAGCAGTGGAAACATATATGGGCTGATGATGATGATTGAGTAATAAACGAGATTGCGTAAGAATTGAACATTTTTTAATATTCTATTAAATATTAAATAGTTGCGTATAATGTATCAAACATTTATTCAATGTTAAATAATTTTAGTTTTTTACTATCATCTTAGTCTCGCTTTAATCAAAGCATGTTACAGGCTGTGGAGTCCCATGCCCCACGTGGGGGTATGGTACTTATAGTGTTGTTATTATTACCACTTGTTCTTATACAAATAGAACATAGTTAATTTAAAATTCCGCTCTTTGTTTATATTATAAATTTACAGATATTTAACTAAATTATACTAAAGTCTGAATTCTATATCACCAACTAGCCTTTTCAAATTTTAAATTTGTTACATAGATAGCTGGGCAACTGGAATAACACATAAACAACTTTTAATCCCGATATTCCTAAATAAAGACTTACGCGGGTGAAACCGCGGGGCGCAGCTAGTAAACAATAAAATAATGATGAAACACGTTCAATGTATTAGAAACGAATCGAGTAGATGCCTCGGATCACGTAATTGCAAGCCAAGGTCACAGGTTCGAATACCGCCGTGGTATTGCCAAAATACATTGGCATTCAGCATTTAGGGAAGTTGGAAATGATTCAATTAGGAAAAACCAATTCAAGAGTGTTTATTATACATTCAGAGGAATTCAATTACCTCAGATTCGAAGAACTCGATACATATATAATTAGGGAAAACTATTTACAGTAACCTAATTTAAAATCATAATTCTACTAATATAATGCCGCGAATGTATATTATGCGAAACTTTGTTAGTATGGATGAATGGATGTTTGTTAATCTTACACGCGAAAACTGCTCATCGTATCTGTATGAAATTTTGTACAGATATAGATTATAGCCTGGATTTGCATATAGGTTTTTACCCACGAGAATCACGCCGCGGCTTACAGCTTGTCATTTATATCTGCCCTTATGTGATTATAACATAGACAATACAAATCACATCTATGCTAGCTATGTTAAGTAATTATAAACTTCACATATTGTTTTGTTCGATACTAGTGGCCTGTCCCGGCTTTACCCATAGTCCATATATAGCCTATAGCACTCAGAGATCACGTAAACATCAAACGATAGCAGGATTTTCGAAATCGGTCTAGTAGTTCCTTAGTTTAGAGCGTTGAAACAAACGAATAACTTGTTCAGTATTTAAAAAATGTTTTGTATAGAATATAGATTAATTGATTGTATCACGTTTAAATCCGTAGGTATAAAACAAACAAACACATTTAGGAAACACTTTAAGTTGTTTATTTGTGTACAAAATTTTAATAGATTACATCCGCTGTTACTTTCTTTAAAAATTTGATTGTTATAAACAGACAGAGGGTACTGGCTAGCAAATGTTTGTATAATTGGTCTATATTAGGACGCAAAACTGCATCGATTTAGTGGCATCTATTTGAAAACTCTGGTCCCATAGGATAGAAATAAATGAATAAAAAAACTTACACATTTATAATTATTAAGACTTGACGCCATATTTTTGCAAAATATTAAAACAATAAAACAATTATTATATTTATCTATTATATATTAGTTATATATAGCGTAACAAAGTGTAAAATAGAACCCTATCGCTAAGACTTCGCTGTCCATCTGTCTATCTATCTGTCTATCAGTGCGTCTGTCATAAGGCTGTATCTCATCATATGTGAAAGTTACAAAAGCAGTATTTTCAGAGACTATGTATTTCTGATGTCGCTCTAACAATAGACAATAAAAATCTAGGTTAAGCAGCAGTTGGCACGGTCAAAAATTGGATGAGTGATCAAATTTTTTTGCAGTCGCTCTTTAGTTTATTTGTACAGAACCCGTGACACGAGTCCAGTTTTAATTAACCATTTTCATCTCTAAACCATTCAGAATTACTTGTAATTGCTGTCTCGTCGTTCATTAAGTGGCCCGCCATAGGAATCATACAAAAATAAATATAATATAACCTATAACATATTATACCTATAACATTTTAACGATAGGATCATCTTAATTATCTCACAATATTTTGGTAAACGATTACCAACGCCTTACCGTACCCCTATCACCATTACCGCAACTCTTGTTATATTAATTTTCTTCACTCATCTGCCATCAAACACCCAACTTCTGAAGTATTTATCACCAACTACCAACTAAGTCACCGCTACTGGTCATTCTGCTAACGAATATTTTATTCTATACTAGCTGTCCGCACTAACTTCGCCCGTGGTACATATATAGCATAAAGCCTTCCCCAATAAATGAAAGTAAACTATCCAAAACTGAAAGAATTTTTCAAAACGGACCAGTAGTTACTTAGATTAGCAACTCAAACGAACAAACAACGAACAAACTAACAAACTCGTCAGCTCTATAATATTACTAGCGGTCCGCCCCGGCTTCGCCCATGATACATATATAGCCTAAAGCCTTCCTCAATAAATGAACTATCAAAAACTGAAGGAATTTTTCAAAACGGCCCAGCAGTTCCTGAGATTAACGCGTTCAAACAAACAAACTCTTCAGCTTTATTTAATACTAGCTGTCCGCCCCGGCTTCACCCGTGGTACATATAAAGCCTAAATTCTCCCTCAATACTTTTATTGTAGGGCATCTAAAACTGAAAGAATTCAAAACGGACCAGTAGTTCCTGAGATTAGCACGTTCAAACAAACAAACGAACAAACTCTTCAGCTTTAAAATATATAGCTGTCCAGTTGAATATCTGAATTATTGCGATTAGAGTTATATATTTGAGTTTAAATAGTATCAAACGAACTAACTAACCCTTCAGCTTTATAGGTATACTGGTTTGGATGTTTCAATAAAGATATGTTACGGAACCCTATTTTTTTCCAAAATAAAATATAGTCTATGTTACTCGTGGATAATGTAGCTTTCGAATGGTGAAAGTTTTTTTAAAATCGGTCCAGAAGTGTTTGAGCCTATACATTACAACCAAACAAACAAAGTTTTCCTCTTTATAATAATAGTGTAGATAGATAAAGTTTCCACATTGGATTTTAATTCACGAACATGTGAATACATGAACGCAATTGACACGTGAAGTGCAAAAATAAACACAGCGTGTTTATCCCTCGTCCGGACATGGGTTGAATGTTTCGTAAAATGTTGTGAACGAACCCACAAAAACACTTGTAAATCTTCGTTACCGCGTAACATGCGGTAAACATATCCGCATTATAAAATTGCAAGTGAATTTTGGTAGTCGAGTGCGAGTCGAAGTCACAGGCTTCGTACGAGGCGAGTAACTAAATTGTTCTTTCTTTCTTTGTTTCTTACTGACTACAAATATAACCAGACACTGTATGACCGTGCCAACCTATAGCAGCAAGATGAATAGATCATCTCTGAAATTTCTGAAGGTTCATGAGATAGACGGACAGCACAGTTTTACCACATTGGTACGGCATTTTAAAAATAATATACTCATAAGACATTTCAAGCAAATTGGAATAAGAAGTATATCCACTTTATTATTCTATAAAACGTCTAGTTCTATTATATCTAATAATACGATTAATGGGTTCGATAAGATATAATGGGTTGTATCAGCGAATTTGCTAATTTCTCTATCGGAGAAAGTATGACTCATACATGTGACGCCGGTATACAAACAGAATGACTCAGAAAATACTCATGTTTGTATCATTACAGAGATACTGTTTTTTCTGAGAACTTTTAACATCTCCCGAAAGGCAAATTTCTTTTATTTCTTTATTATCGTTTGGGCAATTGTTTTCTGCTTCCTGATTCATCCTGAATATGAACAGCTTTTATTGAATTTCACATAACTTTGTAATTGATTGGATTCTACAAGTCGAAGTTCGATATTCGTAAGTAAAAGCAGTTAATACAGAGGTGAAGGGTTTGTTTATTTGAACGTTCTAATCTCAACAACTCTTTAACGATTTGAACATTTTTTTCACCATTGGATATAGACTTCATCCATGAATTTTATAGGCTATATATGTACCACAAGCAAGGCCGAGGGCTAATCTATTAAACTTGCCTCTATCTATACGTATTCATCATCATCATCATCAGCCTATACTTGTTCCCACTGCTGGGACACAGGCGTCCTATGAGAGTTCAGGCATAATCCACGACTATGGCCAAGTGCGGGTTGGCAGCTGTCACATGACGCCGAATTTTGATTTTCAAACATGCCGGTTTCCTCACGATGTTTACCTTCACCGTTTCGAGCAGTGGTGATGTTGTTGTCAAGTGCATATAAATTGAAAAATCAGTTTATTTCCTGCACGCTCGTCTGGTCTCGAACCCCGATTTATCGATTTTGACGACCGAGGTCCTCGCCACTGAGCCACCACTGCACTATCTATACGTAAAAGATGATAATTAATCAGCACAATTTATTTAAAAGTCCTGCCGTAAATATCAGTAAGGGTAGGAAGATTTCAAATTACAATAATGAAACCAAAGTATTTGTTATCCTGTTTATTGGTCGAGTAGGTTACCATCACAGTGGGTTCACCCCGTTATCTTTAAAGAAGGACTATTTATAGCAGTTTTTAGAAGTGTTTTCCTTAGTTGCAATACCATTTGAATAATTAATATCAATTATAATAGTAAAAGTTTTAAATGCACAATATGCAAGTGTCGCATAAAGGTCCAGTGCATATGTGATCTGGGTGATAACACCCATATTATAAAATAATGCACTGTTTCTCATAAGCTTTTTTATGCCATGAGTGAGCAACTGAGCTGGTGGTTCGCCTGATGGTAAACGATCACCACCGCCTATGAACATTCACAGAGGTAGTGCCTCTGCGAATGTGCTGCCCGCTTTAAAAGAGGAAGGAAAAGAAGGAAAGGATTGACGACTGTAAAGAAGAAATGGACTGAGAAGGGTGAGGAAAAGGGCCTCCGGCTCCCTCACTCACCGTACGAAACACAGTAGTACTATTGCACGCCGGTTTTCTGTAGGCGTATGGTACTGCCCCGGCGAGAGCTCGCCCAATTCGTGCCAAAGCTCCAATCAATGGTTATATTTGATATATACGTAGATTGTTCATAGTTTAATTATAAGATACCCATAATATTATTTTTGCCTGTGCAAACTTCCACCCTCACTATGTTATGTCCCTGCAACACAGACCTTAAACAATAACAGGAAAATGAACTCCATTTAATTTTTGTTATCGTTTATATGTTGTGTAATTCCAATAACTATGTAATTTATAACAACTACAGTGCATTCCGGTCAAACAGCGAACTTAATGTGATTTTGTAGTGGTTTTATGATGTCACCTCACAATAAGATTCAAAGGGATTCCTAATTAATTTTGCATTAATTAGTCTTGTGGCGTCAGCTTATATAAAGAGCTTATATAAATCTTTTTTCGATCATTTTTAGTTTATACTAGCCATCTTACAATGTTATCACCTGTTTAAATTACGATGATTTCTATTATATTATATAGTCATTCCTGGCTTGTTTCGTCGTGGTTAAAAGTCTCAAGCACTGTTTAGACATATACCGTTGCGACATGATAGAAAGACTGGTTATGGTTATTAGTTAGTTAGTTAGTTAACTTAACTAATTTGTACTCTAAAATCAAGCAAAACCGTAATAAGAAAATATATACATTTATCCGAAAACTTCCATTTGGAGATTTTTTAAACTATATGGTTAATTCTTTCATAATAATACTTCACAATGACTGTTTCAATCCATTCTTGGTTACAACTCACAATGTATTGACGCTGCTATCTTGTTATAAATCCGATTAATTAGTCCTATTTGGTATATTTATCCGTTGCACTATTTCCCTCATCCTAAATTGAATAAGGAAGATGCATGTATCATTTAACAAAAACATTTACATACTTATCTTTATTATACTATATTTTTATAGTCTAGCTTTACGCATGCGGCTTCGCACGATATATGAAAGAAAAGGATAGACCTTTCTCCACGAAAGATTAGTAGTAGGGATTTCGTGATAAAAACTATCCCATTGATGACTATACTACATTTCATGAGATTAGCGCGTTCAAACAAACTCTTCAGCTTTACATTGTATTATAGATTATAGACTAGACTCCGCCCGGATTCAGATTCCTATTTTATCCCAAGGGAGCATTTAATCGGGATAAATAGTCATTCTCCAAGTCAGCTTATACTCTGTGTGTATACTAAATTGTATCAAAATCAGTTCAGTTCGTAGTTTCAGCGTGATTGACGGGCAAACATACAAACAAAAAAAAATTAACATTTATAATATAAGTGTGATTATAGATTCATCATCATCATCATCATCATCAGCCCATATTTGTTCCCACTGCTGGGACTCAGGCCTCCTATGAGGGTTCAGGCCATAATCCACCACGCTGGCCAAGTGCGGGTTGGCAGATGTCACATGCCGTCGAACTTTTTTAATTCTTGGACATGCCGGTTTCCTCACGATGTTTTCCTTCACCGTTGAAGCAGTGGTGATGTTATCTACATGCGCAGATAAATTGAAAAATCAATTTATTTCCTGCGCGCTCGCCCGGTCTCGAACCCCGACTTATCGATTTTGAAGTCCGAGGTCCTTACCACTGAGCCACCACTGCTCCACTGAGCCACCACTGCTATATTAGATTATAGATTATTTATAAATAAAACACATTGAAAGCTCTTTTCGGTAATCGATTTTACCTCAAACCTATTTAATATTATAATTATTAAAATAAACTCAGTATAATTAATGAAGAAAACCCAACCGTGACTTTCTAAGCATAAATTCTGCGTCACATTATATTGCCTTGTTTTGGTTTAATTTTATTCATCCTTAGGGGTGGTGGTGACTCACGGTTTGTGACGTCGGAAAATACTGTGACGTCATAGAATGACTCAATAGAGAGCTTTGGCGAGTGGAAAATGTTATGAGTCAGTGTTAATGCAGTATTATATGATTGAAGAACACTTTATATGTTTTATATGTTTACTGATTTTTATAATTAAAGTTCGGTGGGGTAAATACGTTGAATTTTTTGTTCATTTTATGTATTTTAAATTCGATTTATCTTATTTTCCTGATTGTTTAATTATGAGTTTTAAATTGACGTCATTATTAATGTAATTGAAAACTGTAATTTGGTGTCATTTTTATGTCTGCAAACCCACACTTGTACATCATGGTGACATAGCTTGAACTCTCATAGGACGCCTGTGTCTCACCAGTGGGAAAATGTATGAGATCATAATAATATAATAAAAAAATAAAAAAATTTTTTAACTAACTATTTCTCAAGAACGCGTAGAGGAATCAAATTGTCGTTCATATCCAATATTCGAAGAAGTTTATAAATTAACAGTATTAATTCTGATGCAAAAACGAGTTTAAAACCATCCGCTTGTTAATCTATTAAAAATGGCGCCAATCACACATTAAAACAAGTCATTCACATACCTTCCTCACGCTTCAATTTCCATAAAAATGTACAGAAATTCACATAATCACGTGTTATTTCACAGTTCAAGGCCCTCGGTTACGTAATGCAATGCAGAACTTAGGAGATAGATCGTTGACTTGCACTCATTTATCGCCATCATAAAACTTATATAATACACAGGTATATAACTATTTACCTGCTTTAATGCTGTTTTTCCGACTAAATCTGAATAGCATTTAAAATAATAATATCTTTCATGGATTACTTACATTGCAAAGCCATACAATATAATGCATTTTCTTTTTAAATTGGTAAACATGATTAGAAAATAATGATTTTTACAGATTAAAAAAGTGAATTATATATTGTATTATTTAACCCGAGTTTTTCATAGGACGTGGTTTTTTATGTAAAAGTAGGTAACTGAGCTGGTGGTTCGTCTACTCATCATCATCAATCATCATCACCAACGCACGAGGCAGTGCCTCTGCGAATATTCATGGGCACTGTGACAATGAGCTACCTGCTTTTATGGGGTAAGGAATAAGAAAGGATTGACGACTGGAAAGAAGGATTGGAGTGGGAATGGTGAGGAAAAAGGAATAGTTACCTTGTCATTTCAATTGTATAGAATAATAAGGAAAATATATGACGGAATTAATTTATCTTATTACTTCCTTGTCTATAAAACTATTTAACCGGGGTGTGGGCATCTAAGCAAGATTTCTAGACCTAAAAACAAACATATACAACCTGAAGCACCTAAACCTACACAGCGCTCAGTGCTGGACTTAGTCTAGTCCTAGCAAATAAGCTAATCAAAGTTCACGGCCCTAACTTACCACGCTGAGCACGTAGTACTTTCCCGTAGTCATTGCTATGCGCCGCGTGGCAGGTGAAATGTTTGCACTTTCTGTCCGGATGCGCACCCAAACGTAATAGAAAAATGTCTTAGGTAATGAGGTTGATGACCTGAAAGAATTTAATACTAAACAGCCTGTGAAATAACTGTTGTTAATGTAATGTGGTGATACTTCTCCAGCTCTTGGTCTTCATGTGAGTGTGAATTGATAAAAAGCCAGCTTTGAAGAACCTATTGAGATATATGCATAAAGCCAAGTGTTTGGTGCGAGTCGCGCTTGTGATGGAAATGTATCTAAGTTGACCGGAAAACCTGTAAGAATTTTATGCGACTCACACTTTGGTCTACCAGCGTTGTCAATAAATTGTTATGATACTTCCACATTGTCGTACGTTACTCTAAGATTTATAATATTGTTAGGGATTTAGTTTCCTCTGTTCATGCATAAGCTTTGTAAAAGTTATGCTCTTCATCCTACTAATCCTACTAATATTATGAATGCGAAGGTTTGTAAGGATGTGTGTGTGTTTGTTGCTCTTTCATGCAAAAACTAATCAACCGATTGCAATGAAATTTGCTACGTAGACAGCTGGACAACTGGAATAACATATAGGCAACTTTTTATATTATTACCCGATATTCCTACGGGATACGGACTTACGCGGGTGAAACTACGGGGCGCAGCTAGTGTTACATATAACAATTAATATACAAGCTCTTAGACTATGCTTGTTATCGATCCATAATCGTTCAGATTATTACAGATACCATTAAATCTGATAAGAATAAATTTCTCGCGTCTTATATGATGCAATAAAAGAATTTTATAACTCATTATTATTTCAAGTAATCAAACACGATACTCATACATCATACATAATCTATTTAACACTAGCCTTCAGTCTGCGGCTTTACCTGCAGTGTCGAAGCTAATTCCCTTGAGAATAACACGTTTCGCAGAGGTATAAAGCAGCCTTTGTCACTTCCTAACTTGCTCCATGCAAAAATCACATCCAAAAATGCGCTCCGTTGCGACGCGAAAGACAAACAAACTAATTAATAAATAAACAAATATAATTTCGCATTTATAATATTAGCAAGGATTATAAAGAAGTAAAGATTGTAGCTTTGTATGTTTGTACGGGGTAATCTTAGGTAATACTGCTCCGTTCATGAAAATTGGTAACGTAAACATCAAAGCTAATAATCTAATAAACACTCGAAGAATATCTTATAATTAGTTTAATTAATAAACTAAACCGCTTTTAAATTGTTGAAACTTGGTATATATTAGGACTCATAAATGGGGCCAAATGGGAGACAATAGTTTTCTTATAAGAAAATAATCATAAAAATCGGTTCACCCAGTAAAAAGTGATAACAAACACATAAAAGTACAGTCGAATTGATAACCTACTCCTTTTCTGCAGTCGGTTGGAAAACGATAAACAATCACGTCTGTTTGTGTGTGCATTAGATTCTTAAAATTTCGCAACAGGGTTTGATGGTTTTTTTTTTAAATAGATAGAGTAATTAAAGAGGAAGGTTTATAGGTATAATAATATCCATGAAATTACACCGAATTTAACGCGTACGAAGCCGCGGGCAAAAGCTAGATTTCATTGATAACTAATTTATTGTTTTAAGCACATATGTCATTTTATATGAATACTTATAGTTTCTCTAGAAATTGGAGCGAATGGTGGAAATAGGTAATTTTTTCCAGCCCCAAATTCATCCTATCAATTAGCAATAAATCCGCGTTAATCGGTCGCCCAGTCGCGACGTGACACAAACAAACAAATTAACTTTCATTTCAGACCTAGACCTCGGTCACGCGAAGTATAATCCTGCTAAAATCTTATCAAAATGTGCAATCTCAGAGCGCCCAGGTGACCGACCGACAGGGTCAACGTTCGCGTGCAAAATACCTTGTTTGCGAAAGTAATATGTGAGAAAGATACTTTTTTTTATTTAGAAATTAAAAACTTATTAACGGATTTTAAACGCGATTTATTCGTTATATTATTAACCCGCCGTTTCGAACACTTAACAGCGAGCGTGGTCACCGGTGGTGTCTCCCTGTGACCACGTTATAAAGTTTTTAATTTCTAAATGTATAATACTCGCGTTAAATGAAACACAAGAAAATATATTTTTTATGTCATAGCGGGCATCTGAGCTGGGGGTGGTGGCACCACCGACCATGAACGCCGTCCGCTTTAAAGGGGCAAGGGATGAGGAAAGGAATGATTGGAAAGCAATGGACTGGGAAGGATGTGGAAAGGGAAACGGGCTTCCCACTTTAACCATACGAAACACAGTAACATGCTAAAAACACGACACAAAAGACAGGAAAACTGACGTGAAATAGTAATTTCACAGCCTTCTGTGGGGATTTCGTACTTTCTAGGGCGAGATGGCCCAATTCGTGCCCAAACGTGCTCGATTCCCACATATGGTATACGAAAATTATCTTATCTGTTATTGGTTTATTTAAAGGATTAAATATGCTATATGTACGCTATGTTTAAGCAAAAACTTTTTATTTAATTTATATTTTTAACATTTCCCGTTACTGCACAAGTCAATGGTCATTAATTACATTGTTTGGAGCATATTATTTTAATTAGTTTAAGGCGCAATAAATTATTTCATTATTTTTAATGCGTTTTTTGTTAACTATGGCGTGTTTGATTATTACAGTATCATTAGTTACTTAATTAGTTAACGGTATCTGACGTTCAAAAAATAGCATTACTCCTGCGGCTTTGCCCACGTAGAAAAAGGAAAAGATAGACATCCCCGTTAGTAAAAAAGTAATCCTTTACCTCTCCTTTCTCAGGTCTCAAACTACTCAAACTATATATATAAGAATATAGACAGATAAGTCAATAATATTTTTTAACAATAAACAACACTGCCATTAGATTGTAAGAACTAGACCAAATTTTAAATGGCGCACCACACGAGAGGCGTCAGCTTTCAAATAAAAATAACATAAAACACAGTCGACTTAATAACCTTCCTTCCTTTTTAACAGTCGGTTAAAAAATAATCAAACATCAGCCACAGTTAGCACCGGGCCTTAAGTATCATATAAATTGACGGTCATAACAGAGGTCTTTGAACTGCAGACGTAACTTACGCAACCAGCCTTGAACCGGCTATCGGTGCGAATAACAATCCTTTATCCATTTGTTTACTTTATATTTGCATTTCGATTTATTTACATCATTATCTCTTATCGCTATATTGAATGACTTTTCTAGCAATTCGTTTACAATGCGCTGATTTCCGCTGATTTCAGTAATATAGAAGGCATGCCATATTAAAAAATCAACTCACTGAAACTAATTAACCTACAACACAGATCATTCTAGAAATTCCATACTTTAGGCTCATAAAATCTGGCAATTGAAATCCAACTCACACAACTACATAACTCGAATTCCACCAACTATTATGGCGCAATGGCATTTCAAATTTCGAACAGTTCTGATCCGAGGAAGGACGGAACTTCCGGCGAAGACATGCCGTGCGTGGCTCGACGTCCACATGCAAACATTATAATGAATTTAAAATTTGAAATTTCCTGCGATCACACGATAAGGTTCGGCGAGCGTGGTACAATTATGATAATGTTTATTGTTTTTCAGTTATGATAACAAATATGCAATTCTACTATACTTCATAATAAGAGCGTAAGACTACACACGAAGTAGCAATAGTCTATAAACTTGTAGTCTCAAATATTATCCCTGTCTAGGCCTTTGTAGGGAAGCAACTTGTATAACATCCGAGTTATACAATTCATCGAAATAAATTAAAAAATAAACTTATTATTTAAATCTTCGTCGTAATCCGGATCAAGGAAAGCAGTTCAAAGCAGTCCATAGGGCCTGCTTTCCGTGATCTGGATAACAATACCTTTTCATCAAAGTCCACCAGCATCCAGGTCCATAAGCCACGGCAACTGCTTGCAAATCTTACGCACTATCTCACAGTTCAACAACCTCGCCGTTTTCGGTAAAGCAATTATAGTACAAGGCAATAAATGGTTGCACAATCGTGCGCTTCCTCTTTTCCGGGCAGGTTCAAGGCCCTGGTTACATAAACCGTTTCACCTTACGTCACCGTCGCAACCGCCCGCATTGTTTATAAGCGCACTTTCTTTATAATTACGAACCACTTCCTACCTTCCTGATTTTGCCGGTGTTTGTCATATATTATGTGTTATTGGAGCGTGAGAACGCGATGATTTTAGGGTGAGGTGACTGCGTTCTGGTGATTCATTCTCAATTGCTTCATTATTAAAATGCGCATCGGATTTCTTCCGGAAGGAATTTAGATAGGTATTAAAAAATCTGTTTGTGTAACTCTTATATTTTATTGAATTCCTGTTAGCCGATGCGCTATTTATAGGTTATACAAACATTTATTGTTTAATATATTAGTAAGAGCGTACTCATATCATATAAATAGGATTTTTAATTGAATCTGTAAAAAGTAAAAAATGATGACATTATACAGCTTTATTATTTCTTCCACAATGCTTTGAACCTCTTTTAATATTAGGTTTAAAACTGACAATTTCAATTGTTATAAATCATTTCATCTTAATAACACGAATTACTGTTAAAAATTTTGAGTAATCGTCAATTTTGTTTCTGTTAATTACATTTAATTAACATGACATCTTTTATATCAGTATCATCATCATCAGCCCATATATGTTCCCACTGCTGGGACACAGGCCTCCTATGAGGGTTCAGGCCATAATCCATTTATATCAGTGTACTTACACATAATACATGTAACAAATCATCTTTACGCGATTACCGCCCGCGTCATCCGATGCAACAATAATAATTGTTAAGCTTCCGCCATAACTGCGGTTATGTAATGAAAAACTACCGTAAACTGCGAGCTACGTCACTGCTTCCCGTTGCATGAGAGGAAAGTAGGGGGTGTGGCCGGACGCAGTGAAAGTGGGGTCGATGCACGCGCACCACTGAATGTCAATGCGCATCGCACTGCGCATGGCGCATGTTGATGGGATGGCGTTCGGAAATTGAAATTTTGAGTTTCAGGCACATTTCTTTATGAATGGTTGAAAATTAAACAAATGGACTTTGAACCTGCGTCTTTTACCGTAGCAATACCGTATGTTATAGGCTTATTTTTCGACACTTGATTTAATCGTCTATAGACGGAACGCCTTCCTAGGTATATTTAAAAATATGGTATGGATTATGTAATCCAAAATAAGTATTTTCAATAGCCATCGCCGGCACAAGTATTTACAGAGCCGGAACACCGAGAAAAATTGTTTTTATGCATCCTTTTCTAAAGTGTACATAAAAAATAACTACACATTATACTATTTCCGGAGGCCTATTACCTTCTCCTAGCCCTTCCCAGTCCATTCCTTTTTTCCATTCATCAATCCTTTCCTCATCCCTTATCCCTTAAATGCGGGCAGCACATTCTCACAGGTCTGAGCTTTTGCGAATGTTCATGGGCGGTGGTGATCGTTTACCATCAGGCGAAACACCAGCTCAGTTGCCCGATATGACATAAAAAAAAAATTCACGCCGATCTTCTGTGGGTATGTGGAACTTTTCCAGTGCTATTTTTACCTAATTAATGCTAATCATACATGACTATTTATTGACCGCCTCCTTGGCACGGTGGTTAACGCGTGAGGGGTCCTGGGTTAAATTCCCGGTAGGTACGCAAAAAAAAAAGTCTCTGTCTGGCAAGACACAGAAGGCTGATCACCTACTCGTCCGTAAAAAAAACGATCAGTGAAACAGATGTACATCATCTGCCCCATACCCCACTAGGGGACACGGGACTTCACTTATACATGATAAACATTTCAGAAATATTTCAATTGAAACGTTAAAACGTACATACGGTTTTGGAATGTCAAGATTGCAATCATGGATACTAGGATCGCCCAGTTTCCATAGGTACAATGAGTATTTGACCTTCCCATTGTGACTGTTTGTACCTGCCTTCCACTGCACGTATCGCGATGAATCATATCTAGGGATAACGAATCTATCAGATAAATAAAATTGTATATTCACAAATAGCATTTCGCGGGGATTTATTTATTTTATTTTTTATATTATCATCGGCAATGCAGCTGGAGGGTCGCCTGATGTTATGTGCTACCACCGCCCATGAACATTTGGAGAGGCATAAGGTCCATTGCAGACCTTACGACTCTACAAATGTATTGCCGACTTTTTGGGAAGGGATTAAGAAAGGATTGGCGATAGGAATATAGGAAATGATTGGGAAGGGTAAGGAAAAGGATATGGGCCTCCGTTACCCTACTCACCGAAAAAAAAACAGCAGAATACTATTTCACGCCGGTCTTCTGTGGGGGTGTGGTACTTCCCCGGTGCGAGCTGGCCCAATTCGTGTCGAAGCGTTCTCAACTACCACATAGTATACCTATATTATGTCCGTTATACAAAAATCAAATCCGTTATACAGTTGCCCGCTATGATATAAAAAAAACAAGCTTATTTGAAACAATATATATAAAGTGTATATTATTTATTACTATTCCTTCTTCAACTTACACCATTAAATGTATAATTCTTTTCTACAAGACATGTCACAGATGTCTCAGGGAGGAGGGTTTTAAACCATTTTGTACGTATATATATGAGTGAAAGTTTATAAATCAATTTTTATATTACAAACCACAAAGGCTGATGTAATTGGCGTAAGGCCACGAACAGATTACAGTAAAGAGGTTAGCAGGCCACTAACTCCAATAAACGATACGATTTATTCGTTCACAATTAACATACAACATTCAATAAAGAATTAGTTGTCAGTTGACATTTTTTTTTAAATGCATTTAACGTAACGTTGCATAGCAGAGTAAAATACATTACGAAAAGTTTAGGTAGCCATATATTTTAAAACAGACGTGTTAAGAAAATTTTTCCCCAACGTAGCCTTTCATTATACACTTTTCGTTCTTATTATTATTAGCAGATATTAAAGCTTGCTTAAAATGCTTTTTACAATCTGTATACATAAAAGAAAGTACTTTAAGTTACTCTATTTAAACCTTAATAAGGGTTGAATCAATATGGCTGAAAGAAAGACAGATGGTTTTCCGAACTATACAAAAAAAAAATCTACCAAAAATATCCTTCTTTGACTCGGAGATGCGGGCGTAAAGCTAATAAAGAAATACAGATAAAAAGTAATTACCGAACAGATTGTCTGTTATAATCAAAGAAACCATAATCCACAGTTCCCTTGATACCTTTGAACCGGATGTTACAACTTGCATAGATAACTATCAACATTGTATGCAACTAGAGGTACCGTTAGCGCTTTCCCATTTCACCGACATAATATCTCGGTCACCCAGATTGGAGCACAATGCGCGTTCGCTTCAAATGGTGATTTGTCTCTTTAGAATATGGACATATGTGTGCTGTGCTGTTGGTGTGGTATCCCATGTTACAGGGTATGTGAGAAGCTTTGCCTTAATGCCACTAGAACTAAACACTACTACGACGATTGCGATAAACCTAGCCTAGCTAGTTTATCTTCTGGAAAATTATAACAGTAAGAACACTTCATGAAAACACACGAATTACAAGTATTTTAATATGACTTAGTGAATAATCTTATAATAGGAAATTTCCTATTATAAGATTTGGCTGTCTTTTGGGATTTACGTCTATTTTTTGTTGTGAATCATACTAATAATCATAATATTATTATAAATACGAAAGTATCACACTTTCGTATTTATAATATTCGTTTGCCTGTCTTTTCTTCACGCTTAAACCACTAAACTGATCAGATAGATCTGTGAGATCTGAAAAACGACAACTATGCTAGGAAAACCTCGTACTTTATATGTTTTCCTTTAACTACACGAGCGTAGTTTCGGATGGAAAGCTAAGAGATTTCATAAGATATCAGCATATTTTATTACATTTTTAAGCTACATATAAAGGCTTGTACCTTGTAAATTACACACACTTCTAAATTAAACTGTATACAGAATCGTTATCTAAATGAGATTTGACCTGATTAAAATGACAAATCGACCATCCTAGAAATTGAGGAGATTTATGTTCAGTTGTGGAGTGGACGACTGACATGACAACGTGATTTATTATCGAATATAATATTATACTGATGGACAAATAAATTATCTGATGAATCAGCGTAAGTCTCTTCATTCCAATGTAGGATCTATGAAAGAAGGGGGTGAACGAACGCTGCAAAGGATAAATTTGTTTTTAAAAAATATTTACAACGCGACGTTTAAATTTAGTTTCTTAACTTGAAGCTTAACAACAACCACACGTAAGATTATTATTTCTTCCCACATGGTGAGATAAAACCCCTCGTACACATCATTTATATTACCCAACACTCTCGTGAGATTCAACAGCGTCACATCTGATGACACACACATTCCTACTTCCATCTCGAACATTCGCTGTTGCCAAGCGCACTTATGATAATGCAGTTACGTTAATTTAGTGAGAATAACTAACGTATTGAATTAAACCGCGATGAAAGTGCGATACTATTGAAGAAAGTGGTGAAAATTATGAAATACTTCCCCAGACGCTTCTCACGATCGGATGCAAGGTGCTGCTACATTGTTATGTTTGTTCTATTTCATCACTCGGTCTTATAGTTCGGCACATTCGTTAGATTGCTAAAGTTTGGAATGATGTTTTGGACTTAAAGCTTGTGTAGGCTGAGAGCATCACACAGTAAAAACATCGACAGAAGCAGAGCTAAGTAACGTTCAATCGAGACTTATTATATTGTTACTTATCAACTGAAGTCGGTACTTTTTAGAATTAAATAGTGAAAGAGTCGAATAATCCATTGTTTCCTCTTGATTAGATAGATGAATCGTAAGGATTTGCTCCTGATGAATAATAATTTCATAATATAAGCATATTTCCTACAAGCTCGGCACAATAGTTCATATCATAATACCAAGTATATCAAAATCAACCGTAATATCAAAACCCATAATGAATAATCATGATTCTTTAATACAGCATTACTATTTTATATGACTTAAAAAGACTAAAAATTCTATACCGCCTAGTAATTTAATTCCTTATATAGGTAAATCTCCTAGCTTATTTACAAAATTGATTCTCCTTCTCCTATATCTGTTTTAAACAGTTGAAATCTTTTATTAAACACCTTCCATATTCAAAATTAATTTCCGAACGATTAAATGCTTAAAAAACAATCAACAAAATGTGGTGCACACTTTATAAACGAACAAATACTTGAATAACATTACGATACACAATATAACGCATGGATCCGTAACTGTGACAGTGGGTAGCATTTCTACATTATGAATACTAATACGACATTATTTTTCTTTTATTTGTATCGTGTAAGAAAGTTGGTTATTGCAAGTGTTACAAAATTGTTTGCATATTTTGTCTGTTCGATATGTTACCTGTGGAATGTGTTTAAAAGCTTTAAATAACAGAAAAATATAGGTAATTCCATATATCATTTATTTGTGTCCTATTAATCAAATAATTCTTTACAAAAATATACAACTTATTCGTGGAAGATGTTAAATAATCTATTATTGTACTATGGTCCTTTTTTTCTTAATTTATATAATTATCCAAAAATAGGATTTACTGAATTGCTTATTTTTGTTAATCTATTATTTGAGAAATCTATTATTTATTTAACACCTTTATTATTGACTAGCAGTCCGCCCCGGCTACGCCCGTGATAAATATATAGCCTATAGCCTTCCTCAATAAATGGGCTATCTAACACTGAAAGAATTTTTCAAATCAGACCTAATAGGTCCTGATGCGTTCAAACAAACAAACTCTTCAGCTTGATAATACTTGTTTAAGTATACTTAGTCTGGCCATAAATACTGTTACACTTAATTATAAAAAAATATTACATTTGAATTTCGAATCTGTAATTTT
>NC_052129.1:1922269-1950183 GCF_012273895.1 Zerene cesonia | reverse complement strand
TAATAAATGTTATTTGCAGTTAACAATTTTCTTTTTTCTTTATTACAATATTTATGGCAAGACTAGGTAGATAAGACCGCCGTACAAAAGTACATTTTGCTGGTTTCTTATATCGTTTTTCTCGATTAAATAATAAAGACTTAATTATAACTATCGTTGTAATAACATCCATGTAAATAAATACATTCCAAAGTATAAAAAAATAGCTAGCCGTTTGTCCATAGATAGTCCTTTGTAAGGTCACGGCCGTGGTAAGTAGGCTAATATTGGTGAAAGTCGAAAGGCGCCAACAAAGAGGTCAGTTACTAATATTACGTAGTGTGATACTTTCTTCGAGCGAAGAAAAATTATGCAAATGCGCTAACGGTTTTTGTCTGATTATTTTGAGTGTGTGTGTGTGTGTGTGTGTGTTGTTAATGTTTTTTATAGGGAACTGGTGTAGTTGTTATATACAGAGATACATGAGATACACATTCGTAAAGATAACATGAAATTAGTTTTAACCTGTGTAGATTAATGATATTTATGTATTATATATTACTAGCTTTCCGCCCGCAGCTTCGCTCGCGTGGAATTCGGTTCTATCACGCGACATGGTAAGGAGTAGCCTATACTCTTTCCCAAGGTCTGGACCTGAATCTTCTTAAAAACTTGGTAGGTCCTTTCCCAAGTTCAGCTCCATCTTCATACCAAATTTCATTAAAATCGGTTTTACAATAACGAACTTTCATTCCCTATCTTAACCTCTTCTACCCTTTTCCGCGATAAAAAATAGCCTATGTCCTTTCTTAGGTATTAAAATATCTTCATACAAAATTTCATGCAAATTGGTTCAGTGGTTTAGGCGTGATTAAGTAACAGACAGAGTTAGTTTCGCATTTATAATATTAGTATGGATATGGATTTAAACCTATAATATTAGTATTAATAGATAGGATAAGATAAAATATGTCATAAAATAAAGCTGAAAAAGTTTGTTTGAATGCGCTAATCTTAGGAACTACTGGTCTAATTTCAAAAATTCTTCCACAGTTGGAAAAGTACGTGATCCCTATAGCGTATAGGCAATATATGTATATATGTATATGTATGACCGCTTAGTAACTTTATAGCATGAATATACACAACCAAGAATCTAAACAATAACGCATAATGCACGATTAGCTATGTAAATTGATTTGAATTTCTAGTATTTCTAATATTATTTTAAATGGTATACAAGAAAAAAATAAAAAAAAAATCAGTTAATTGATACTTTGCAACTGGTAACCCAGTTATAACTCGTTGTCAGGAGAAAGTTTTATGCACTTAAATATGCAAGTATCATTAATTATTGTACGGCGCTGTCATTTGTTTAATTTAGTTGTTAAATATGTTAGACAAAAGACAGCATGAGATTATAATAGATTGTAAATAATTTACGCAAATTATTAAAATAGAAAAAAATATAGGGATAAGGATATTTTTTAATTAACCGAAAAAATATTGCTTGGAGTATAATTAACAATTAATATAATTGCAGGTATAAAATCATAAAATAACTAATTAGTAATTAAGACGTAAGTCTCAAAAGCAATTCGAATTTAAATAAAAAATTTGAAACGTAAAGTAACAACCCGTTATAACCTTAAAATCAAGCAAAACCAAAAACGAATAACTATTACGTCACATCTCTCCAACCGAGTACAGTTATGCGACTCAGATACCGAAGAAGAACGCAGCTTTCCAACGTCTAACAAGAATGATCTAACGTGACAAAGCGAAAAAATGATGCCGCTCGTCGTCCGCCATATTGGTATAAAGCCGGCCGCAAAAAAAAACTAACTGAATAAATACCTAACAAGCGAGTGGAGAAAGGCTTTCGATTGTCCTACATTTCACTGCACGCGAATTGGCGCAAACTGCAGCAATACAACACTAGTCAAACAGATAAAAACAAATATACAACCTTACCTCTCTTTCACAACTGTCAAAATCGTTTGGCGCCAATTCTGACGTTTGTGCTCCGTACTATAACCTCAAATACGGCGACGCACGCAATAGCATAATATGCGTTCGTCTCTTTCTTGAATGCGGCCTATGCGCATGCTATCCTTGTCTATAGCCGACATTGAAAAAGAAAGCACTGCTTTTTGCCGCCACCATTTTACTGGAGAGTATGTCGAAGAAAGCTATGCGAGTATGTAATATTAGAAACGTTGGTTTTATACAGTTGCATCGCATTAGTGTTCGTTGCATAAGAAAATTGCATTTCCCCATCATTCGCTTATTGAAATTATGAAACAATTGAATTAGGCTTTCATCGTTATCTAGATCGTTTGATTCATTGTTTAGACTATAAGAACTTGAAGCTAGTTTATAGGAATATACTTTATATTATGTTGTTGTCTTTAAATTACAATTTTTTTCTAAAAATGCGGTGATTGGCAAATATATAAACCGTTTAATTTTATCCAAATAAATATTCAAACTAGAGTTAACTATAATTCAACTTTTTTTTATTTATTTATTAAGTTATATTTGCAACACTATTATCGTATTATCGTATTATTGATTGATCAGAATAGTTTGCTCCATAATAATAATTCCTTGCCAGGAAAATTGAGGTCGGAAATTCGAAATTTAATCAAAAACGTCCTAAATAAAATAAAAATATCTATATTTCGAAAGAAAATCGTGAAAAGAGATATCTTACCATATAATCGGGAAATCCACAGGCGCATAATCTTATGTACTATCTAGTACCTATCAATAAATCAGCTATTTTTGATAGAGGTTTCTGCTTGAGGTTTTTGCACAAATCTACAAATATATTTCCTTTTTTGAAAGACAACTTTAATATCCAGCAACCAAACCATTACCAAATAAATTCCTATTGTTTTTCAAGAAATTGAAACACGCAAATACTAACTATGTACCCTGGCGCGCACTCTGAAGCGTGGACTCAATATTATCCTGTTTGTCAGCGTGACAGTCGCCATTTTAGTATCAAAACAATACTTTCTCCGGCTGTAAGTGTCACGCGACCCCAAAACGTGATCTCGTTGTTAAGGCTGCACTTAAATTGTACAACTGTATTTTTTCTACATATTAAATTGATGTACTTATTTTGAAAAGTTTAATATTCCCGGATTATTCACTGTCACATTATCATACATACATTAAAGAAGATTTCTAAATTTTCTAATGTTTGTCAACATTCAAATCGTAACTATATACTTACTATTTTATTTGTTATTGGTAATGGCTTCTTTTTTATTTAAAAAAAAAATGAAGATAAAGATAATACGGAACTAATAGATACCAACGTAGCTACTCCTTAAACTTCTAAAAAACAAGCAGTCTTAAAAAGCCCAATTTTGCATTACATAAAATTCAGCCAATTTAAACTAAAAGTACTTATAATAGTAAACAAGCATTTCCTATATAGATTTCTATTATCCTAATATATTCATAATTCTTACGCATGACGCACATTACGCAAAGTGGGCCATAATGGATCACGTCATACGCAATGTTCGATCTATGGCGTGTTTGAGTTACTTCTCTCTTACGCATATTATGATTGTATATACATTATCACTATAAAGCTGATGAGTACGTTCGTTTGAACATGGTAATCTCAGGAACTACTGCTTAAAAATTTCATTTTGGGATACTGTGTACGTGATTCGTGAGTGCTATTGTCTTTATATTTACCACAGGCGAAGTCGGGGTTGATCGCTGGTACAAAACATACGTCTTGTGTTGTAGTGATTAAATAAACTCATCTAAGAATCGGTTATCAATAAATTGTACATCATTAATGGAAAAGGTGTGTTTTTATCCAAACTTAGTGCAAATACCGAGTGCACAGCATGCTTTGCGTCGTCTTTTTTAGTGCGAACTGCCAAAGATTTGAATTCCCTGCCGCCGTCTGTCTTCCCAGAGGACTACAATATGGGTACATTTAAGAGACGAGTAAATAGGCACCTTCAAGGTAGACGTGATCAGGTGGGACTGCGGTCTAACGTCTGCCTATCTCTAATATGAAAAAATAAAGGTGTCCTAGTACGTGAACAGTACATTTTTCGCTAAACCGATTTTTTAAATTCTTCACTCGCATGGACCATATGCTATCGTTTTTATTCCGGTCCCGATAAAGCTGAAGGGAGCAGAATCGGAAAGAATTTCAGATTTTTTTAACACAGATCACTAACGAACGAAAGGTTATATATATTTATATATGTATGTAATGAAAATACACGTTCATATGGTTTAAAAAGTTTTGCAAATAATCTCTTATGGATATCAGACACCTGGTTATAATAATTGTCTAAAAAGAAGCGTTAAAAATGAAATTATTGTCACTTTGGATAGAGATAATTTCGTAGACTTTTTACTACATGCAATTGAGCTGTAGTAAATTGATTTTGCATAATACAAATAGCAAAAATGAAATTTACCTAATTATTATTGTTATTTTTTTTTTACATGAGATAGACAGTCATTTGGCTGCAACCCACCTGGTGGTAAGCAGTGATGCAGTCTAAGGAAGTGCATGCCTATCTAGATAGAGCCTATTCACTCTCTTTTTGAATAATTCCAGATTAAATTTTTCCGGAAAGACCGAAGCGGGTAGGGCATTCCACTCCTTCGCAGTTCGGTTTATAAAAGAGTTCTGAAAACGCTTTGTGCGTAAAAATGGTAGGTACCTCAACAACGAAGGGATGGTAGCCAGCTGAAGGTAGGTAATTAGTTGAAGAACTATAAAGGAACTTTAAAGTAATGATTCTACAGATATATTTTATACACTATGGCACAGACAGTATTAAATACTACGGTATGGAAAGAAATTCGATTAGATTAAACAATCAAGTACTTATTAATATTATTGGGAAAATGTGTTTGTTTGTCCTTCATTCACGTCGCAACGCTGTTTTATGTGTTCAAGGCACAGGTATGAGTGAGATTAAAGAGACAGGCTATTTTTTTATCGCGGTGAAACATTTCATACCTATGGAAATTACCATCGACGAAGCAGGCGAAACTGCGGGCTGTAAGCTAGTTAAATCATGGCAAGATGTCACGTATTTATTTCAAACATGTACAAAATAACTTCAATTTAACTTTATATACCCACATCAATTAAATAGTACTTTCTCACATTCAACTTCTATACTTACCGTTTTAATTTAAATTTTGGTTTATAATATTTTACATCTGACATTTTATGAGCATAAAACTATCAATAATAACTGTAATTTTGCAATTTATGAACTGATGTGCGCTAAATATTTGAAAAAATATAATGTTGCGACTTAATTATAACAAATAATGATAAATTAGATTCAGTAACAGCTACATAACAAATAATTGCCATATCAAACGTAACGATTATTAGTAGCCATGACTTTGAAAAGGCGGTCATTATAATTTCTCGTCTCAAAATCAGAAAGCGCGGCAAACTTACTGTCCGTCACAATAACAAATGGTATGTCACTACGCAATTTTCTTTTTGATGTACAATGCCGTTTTAGTATCCAATAAGATTGAACTAGTAACGGAAAAAGAGCAATGTACAACGTACAATGCAATGTATTCATTGAGGTTATTAACAAAACCGGTTGCAGAAAGGAGGCGAAATGTTGCAGCAATGTAGGTCACTGCCTCGCGTATAACGGCCTGCACTCGTTGTCCGCCCGCGTAACGTTACGTGTGGGAAATTATTTGAATTTGGAACACTAACTTTTTCAATGCTTTTATCAGTCAGTTGCCATTGTTCTTTTTATTGTTACTCTATGCACCAGTTTAGCGGTAACAATGATGTCAAACATTGTACAGTTACTTTCACAGATAATAATTTTGATTTACATCGATGTCATCTCTAAATTATGACAGAGACAGACCATACAAGCGTATACGTGTTGAATAAATATGACAAAAAATCTGTGGCAAGATTTATTTTCATTTTATTTTTGATAGAATTATTACGGAACATGAATGTAATATTAAAGGAAAATATTACGTAATAGAATTTCATATCGCAGTTTCTATTTCCCGCCAATTTATTTGACAAGGTGCAATTTATTGCCAGAATGTAAAATGTAAATAGCTTGTTTCATTACCCTCTGTCATATACGTAAGTATTACGGACTAGCGGTATTGATAATCGTCGGCAAATGCTTACTTTCGCCCGTTTTACATCTCCCAGGTGTAACTAATAACAAGAATTATATACTGCGACTTATCATTCATGATAGTTGGTGTGTGACCTAAATTTTAGATCTCTCCTTTAACCAGTTGGATAAGAGATTCGATATTGAACATGAAATAAAGATAAGCATAATTTACCATTTTAGTTTAAAATCAAATTAAAACGTTTATTTATTCAACAAAACTTTTCTTGGAAGGGCTTTCTACTTAAATAATAACTAAGATAACACATAGCGCTCTAAGTTTGTTTTTATTTCGTTCAGAAAATTTCAGCTTATACAATTTTCTTAATGAATCTCTATTTTTAAGTCAATGACCTTTGTTAGCAACAAATATTGTCATTGACGACGGTTCAAATCGATTTTATAAGATAATATCTACGGAGAGCTCTGTGGGAGCATAGTTTACATTTCATCGCACTTGCATCACCTTAAAACTATAGAATATTGTCATAGTTTAATTCAGCTATTTATATTAAAACATATGTCATATACTTACGCTTCATTCCGTATTCCTATAATGGATAATCGCTATATTTCAATCCATGGAGCAGACTCTTTTTGTGTCTTTTTTTGCACAAGGATACGTTTTTGAAGGTTGAATTCTTTAAACATGTTTATGACGTTAGTACGCACTATTTAGACTTAACATTTTCATAAATAAACACTAAACCTAACTACTGTTCAAGTTTTAAATGTCCGCAATAATGTTTGTTTTTCAAATTAAAACTATGAAAAAGTATCAAAACAGTTTAGCTGCACACACACTAGAGTGCAAGCTTTCACTGCACTTCCCACAGCCTAGACCGTGGACATTAAATGATTAATTAAAATTTCTCATTACAGTTATTAAGTTGTATTTAAAACGATAACGATTTGCTGTACGTTTATTTGATTCAGATCTTTTTTTGTTGTTTCAACTCGGTTATAGAGTTGTCTAGTTTTATTTCATAAAGTAGTAATGATAAGTGAACATTTTTAGAATAAACTAGCTGCACCCGGCAAACGCTGTTCTGCCTTACTCTTATCGTTTAGTGGTATGAAAAATAGATGTTAGCCGATTCTCAGACCTACCCAATATGCTTACCAAATTTCAGAGGAATCGGTCAAGCCGTTTCGGAGGAGTATAGAGACTAACATTGTGACACGAGAATTTTATATATAAGATTTAACAGCATAATGTTATGAATATAAAAGGGACAAATATGTTGTACATAAGGATTAAATAAAATAGAAATTTCGATGCTCGCTATAATATCAAATCTATATTACTACATATAAGTATAAATCACAGACCTCCGCTGCATATGTCTGCCTGTTCGCGACAAACTCACAAACTACCGCACCGATTTTCAATTTCAGTTTTCACCAATGGCACAGATAATATAAAACCATACAATGGCTAGCATGGTTATCGAGAAAGATTTTAATTTGTTAAAATTTTCAGGGTGGGCGAAGGCGTGAGCGGAAATACAGTTTTACAATACGTACTATGAATCCATAGTATTTATTCTAATATTATAATATCTTGTATGTTTACTCGTCTTTACTAAGAACAACGTAACCAATACATTTTGCTAAAGAGGACATAGGGGCGTGCCGTCATAAGTGTAGGTACCTACGTACACTAACATTATAACATGAATTGATCTATTAAAGATGTTGCATCCAATATAAAAACTTAATTTTTACAACGAAAATGGCACTACGAGAAATTTTACATGTTAATTTCTCATTGAACCTTTAAATCTTATCATTTTAAAAACGTGAAATATTGCAAATTATAGGACTTACTTTTCATGACAATATTTGTCAAACTAGAAGCTTATGGATCAGATTTTATTATTATATAATATATTCGAAATATCTCGCTCAAATAAAGAAATGTTATTAGTAAATGCTGATTAAAAAAACATCATATTGAAACCAAACTGAAACTATAGAATGTTGTAGTACAGCTTTACGTAAAACATACTTAATAAAGACCGTAGTGTTGAGCTGTCAGCAGACATGACATATTGTCACTGTAAGGTAAACTAGTTTAGCATTGACTCTAACCATAAAGCATAGAACACCTGTGTAAAGTACAAAATAAATTGTCTAATTTGGGATAAATTAAACATCGATTTTATGACCGAAACCTTATTTATGTTTTAAGGTGAATTTAAATACAAGTTTTAATTTTATCAGTTTTTCAGATATATTCAATGTTAAACAATACAAGCCAAACAAGAAACAGCGAAATAAGGACTTTCTAACTGCTAATTACTTTTAACTATTATAATAATAAACATAACCACATATCAGAACGGAACAACGCAATTAAATAACACGAATTTCCAATATCAAACGTTTCCTTTACGATTATTATTATCGACTGTCATTACAAATTGCAGAAAAACTATTTCCTAAATAGACATTTCCCGTACATGTAATATTTGAAGTAAGCAAGCTTTCCGTAATCGTAACCTGGCATTGGCATTGCGTGCGTATACGCAACACGCCTACAGGCGCAGCGGCGCACACAACAGACTGTGTACACAAAAGTGTGACACCTCCCCTCTTCAACACACACACTGAGACGCCTGTAAGAGAACAACACACAGACGCATCACTCGTAAATACAACGCATTTTTCGTTTACAGATAACACGTGCACTTGTGTGCGTAAAGAAAGGTGTTTAGCTAGGTGAAATGGGCACAAATACATAATATTGTGACAAGGTATTTAAACGGAACAGCCCATTATTAAGTGATGGATGGATGATCATTTCAATTTATAACATTCTTGTTATTGATAGCAGGAAAGCTGGGTCAGGTTAGGTTACGTCAAAATTGCAGTTAGCTTCGAGTGTATAAGATCGATAACGCTTACGGTGAAATCTATTTATCTTAGATACATCAATAACTAGAAGCTCTTTAGGGCACCTGTATTTATAGCTTAGTTTCAATTTGAGCTTTAGGTATCCGTGAAGTAATAAATAATAATGATATTTAAGACTTGAGGATATTATATTGTTTGTACCAAATAATATCGGAAGCTACTAGACTGATTTTGATTTATTTTATCGCTATAGTTACCTATCTATAACTTACATAATATATAAAATTCCCGTGTCACAATTTCAGTTACCAAACTCCTCCGAAACGGCTGGACCGATTCTTATGAAATTTTGTGTTGGGTATGTTTAATTAATCGGCCAGCATCTATTTTTCATACCATAAAATGATCAGAGTAAGGCAGAACAGCGTTTGCGGGGCAGCTAGAAAATATATAAAATAGATTTTTCACTACGTGTTTCATGATATAACATATAAAAGCGCCTAGCTCAATAGGCCTAGCCAATATATTATTGTTGTATAATGTTCGCCTAGTAATATCGTTGATTCATTTTTACGTATTGGGCTTCGAAAACTTCACAAGAACCTACTTACAACTACGGGACAACCATCATATATGCGTCTTTCATAATAGTATAAAATGTAGATTGTTTTTCGATAATTTCCTATTCATAAATCAACATTATTATAATGTGTGCAAGTATATCCACTAACTAGCGGTCCGCCCCGGCTTCGTCCGTGGTACATTTAGAGGCTATAGCACTCAGGGGCCACGTGCATACACGAGAATGAAAGAATTTTGAGATCAGCGCGGTCAAAAAAAAATCAAACTTCATTAAAATATCACTATCTATACCGGCAAAGGTCGTTCTGCTACTGAGTTATCACTTAGAGGTATACAAATAGTTCACATACCACTCTTATGCCTACCAAACATTCATATTATTTTCATAAAAATCGATCAAGCGATTTCCGAGGTGTCTCCCAACTTTTCGGGTGACACTACAATATTCTATTACGAGTTTTTACCATCACAATACAATATGTATGTTGTATGTTAAGGTATATTATGTTTTATAAATAACAAATAGTCACCCATTCATACAAAACCGTTAAAAACTACATTAAGTAATATTATTTAATATGTATAATAATAGCTTTTACCTCGAGTGCTACTTTTGACGATTTTCTCTCGTCTCTCGTTACCTAGTGAAAGGGCTTAGCATCTAGAAGCTTCTATGGTTACCAGTCTAGTTGGAAACCGCTCGAATTTATCATTTCATAAACAGTTTATTAGTAGCTTATACATATAATCTATACAGGGGGTACACACGCGGTACATTGCGGTGCGCTCCTGCAGGAATCCTTCACCAGAAATTCTGACAGCTAACTTATTACTTTTTTCCCACACATGGCCCACTGTTCCTGCAATAAATCACGATAATAATGAACGAATCATATTGTATACATAACTTACATAAAACGTGACCCAGAACTTGAGAGAAAGGTCTAGGCTCCACGAGACATGCGCGTGCGCATGCAACAGTGGGCAGAAGCGATTGTGTTTATTTTGAAAACTAAATATAATTTAACGATATTTCATACAGATTTTAATATTAACTTTCAAAATTTATTGTGTGATAGGTAGCTTTTACTGATAATATATTATGATGCTGTATTTCAAAGACTTACTTAAATTTTATGTTTGCATTTATAATGTAGTCAGCATAGAACAAAATAAATTTGAAATTTCTAGTATCACTAAGGTTGGATGAATATGCCAGAATTGACTATAGAATACATTTTAAATTCTCCATTACTTCGGCGTTAACGCTGGGATTTTGAATTGAGTTATGTATAACTACTTTTGAATCATCTCACTATTATGGGCTTTTTACCGGCGATACTAAAGACCGACGCACTTCTAAAAAGGGACCGACAAAAACTAAGATAATGTGTTGTGGGTTTTCCTACTCCATAAATCCACAGATAGTTATTTATTATCTGTGGATATACAGACATTATTTTTTAACATCTTACAATACAAATCCATAAATAAAAATATATCTTATGCCGTACACGTAACATATAAACTACAAAACCCATTCATCACAAAACCACTCCCTAACAATAAACATCATATATATGAGACTGAAACTAAATATCCACTGAATGTAATATCCAAGTACCTTATTATAAGTGATAACGTTTTTCAAACCATTATAAATATCATAGTTTAACATTTAGACCAGTGAAAGTCGGCCCTACTAGCTTTCCCTTTGCCTGGCCTGACGAGACGCGTGCCTGGCGGAAAATTAATTTCAGACTTCGCGCTAATTTTATTATATAATAGCGATTTTTTGAGTCTATCAATATATTGGTACTGATGTTAATGTTTTCCCCAACTGAAAATTGACGACTCCAAAGAAAACACAAAAATATCTCTGGGTAGGTGGCATTGGTATACTGCATTGACAGACTTGGATATTTTCTTCATGTAGACAAACAACACTGTCAAAGCAAACAGTTTGAAAACTCTTGTATTAATGTGAATGCTGTCAAGTTTGAGGAATACGAAATTGTTTTTAAATTATACCTGTTTTAATTATTTTCCTCAGGGACTCACAAATATTTTTAAAATACTGCCATCTACAAACATTTCTGCGAATTTTAAAGTGTTCCTAGAAAGTTTTTAAGGTTTACTGTCTACTGTGCCAAGCTCTCTGTAGAGCCAGCTTATTACTTTACTAGGTACGTAAACAATCGTACAAATAGATTTTATGATAATTTCAAGCTTAGATAATAACACGAAAAATATCTGAAGAAAAAATTTAATTCTATTTAGAAAAAAATAAAACCAATATTTATGCATAGAAACATTTGAAACTGCAGCTTCGTGTAATATTTTCAAATCTGGCAGCCCGAATCAGGTCAATCAAATCAAGGAAGTGCAGGGAGTATTTATCGCTACAAATTTATTTTATTTTTCATCATTTTTATTCAATGAAATGCAATTATGTTAATCGATCGTCGGTATTCTTTCAAAATGATACCCAGATGAGTGTATGTAATGTTCAGTAAAAGTGCATTTTTATTTGTAAGGACAAGGAAAACAGGTGTGACAAGGAACGGAAATACCGCATAGACTGTAAAAACAGATTTGTTTTATTATTGTTCACAAAGGGACGGAAGATATACCATGAATGCTTGAGGAAGTGGTCGGAATTATATTTGTTGAATGTATTTAATTAAAATGTAGTTACAAAATCTGACCCACTTACGTACCTAGGTGGGTTGACCTATAGAGACGAATGCGGACTTTTCCCGATGTTATTTTTAGGATACAGCTTTGCGGATAATTAAATATTTATAAACCAAATTCGCAATGCACAATTGCTGAAAAATAAACGCGTGGATCATGTTCACAAAAACAGTAAGTTCTCTTTGTTTTATAACAATTGATTATTTCTAAATGTGTAAACAATGCCTGATTTTAGTTCTATTTTTATAGTTATCCTTTTCATTTATGCATATTTAGTCAATGAGAGCAGTTTCAATAATGATAATGGATATACCACAAGTTATTAAGAAGATTTTTTTTTAATTAATCCAGAAAAATTAAAGTTGACTTATTTATGATATAACTATCTGACCTGACAAATGCCTTACTCTTATTGTTGATTCTCAGACCAACCCGATATGTACATAAAATTTCATAAAAATTGGTCCAGCCGTTTCAGAGTATGGAAACTATCATTTTGACAAGAAAATATTATATGTATAGTGATTAATTTATGCTAAAACTTATTAAAGTTCTAAATTCAAAGCTACTTATCAATCACTTATACCTGCTTATAAGTAAAAAAATTATACAAATTTCCTTATGTTTTATAAAATCTCATCCCCTAAATTTTAAGTCAGGCAAATTTTATTATGTTTTACTCCTTCTTAAAAAATCTCTTGTATTATTTTAGGCTTTGCGTAAAAACATTTATGCAAATATTCATATTAGATTAATAATCATATAGATATTTGAATATTCCTCTGGTGCTATGATCAATGATCTTAACTAAAAATATAAATAGGATAGTATCAGTTTCTTCAACACTGAACTAAAATTTCTTTTATAAATATGTGTAGACAGTTTGTTTTAGGACGAGATTTGAATAACCACATACATTGTTGTGTAATTATTCATTTTCCTATGGAACATAAATTTATCTTGAAACCAGATAAGCATTGAAGATTAAAAAAAATTATTTAAGCACAATGTTTTGCAACTATAATTCTTTGCCTTACAAATGAATTGTCAATATACTTCCAAATAAGATGAATAAACAGAAAAGAACAGCAGTGGTGGCTCAGTGGTAAGAACCTTGGACTTCAAAATCAATAAGTTGAGGTTCGAGACTGGGCGAATGTGCAGGAAATAAATTGATTTTTCAATTTATCTGCACATGTAGATAACATCACCACTGCCTAAAACAGTGAAGGAAAACATCATGAGGAAACCGGCATGTCCAAGAATCAAAAGTTTGATGACATGTGACATCTGCCAACCCGCACTTGGCCTTTGTGGATTATGGCTTGAACCCTCATAGGAGGCCTGTGTCCCAGCAGTGGGAACATGTATGGGCCGATGATGATGATTATGAAGATGAATAATAGTAACATATAGCTCTACCACCATTAGCATTTCTAATCAGCTGCATTTACCTGTAAAATAAGAGCCTAACAGTACTTCAAAATTAATTAAAAAGCTCACACCTTCACCTTAGCTTAGCTTTGTAAATCTCCTTGGGTGGTTGTGATTTTTTGCTATGAGGCCACTCACATGCCAATTTTCATGTTTTAATGTGTGAAAAAGTAAGCTCTTTGTACGAGTGAAAGACATTATCCACCACCCTGGCTAACAAGGATATAGAGGATTCACATGTCAAAGAACATTTTAAATTTTTGACGCTAAAGCTTGGATGCTGCATACCTCACAATGTCCTCCTTTACTATTTGGTGCTGTGTTGATGTGGATAATGTGAAAAAATCCATTTATGCCGCATGCTAATCTAGTTTAGGATTCTTGCCTCAAACGCTAAACCTATCAGACATTTTAATACTAGCCAATTGGTACTGGTTATTTTTTATTTTTATTGAGTCTGTGTCTAGTCAGTTTTGTATAATAATAACATTAAGGTCTTGTATATACATATATAAATTTTTTTATTGCTGATCTGTATGCATTTATGATTATATGCATTATTGTCCTTATTTTAGACTATTTTAAATTAACATACCAAAATTTTGTTGTTCGTTTTCATTCAATCGTTGACTAACAAATTCTTTGTTGCAGAACCAAACATTCCAACATAACATTTAAACTGCAGACTTGTGAATCTAAAGAGTACTACTTCCTAAAAGGGATCAATTTACCCATAGATTACCAATACATAGGTCGTTTATATAATGAATTTATCAGTAAATTCATTTGATGAATCAATCTAATGTTGCCATATTGAAAATATGGAGTTCCAAATTTAAATGGATTCTAAATGAATTTCGAAAATTGAATTTGCACTATGGTGACTTAATTAGATAGGCTTAAATACATTTAAAGTAAAGTAGAGTTTAGATTGTGGGCCTTAGGCCCTAAGGCCGGGTTCACACGGCAGTGATGAAGAAGCAAAATGTACGCACTCTATCTTTGATTGTGTGCACATTCACTTATCTACTAGTTGGTGCCGCTGTGTTTGATGCTCTCGAGTCTACTACGGAGAGGAATCGGTTTGAAGTGTTGCAAGGTAAGCAAAACTTTTGAAATATATTGTTTCATATCACCCTTATGTTTCATGATTGAATATGAATAAATAGAAGGCATAGTGATATTATCAGTGTGGTGTCATTATTGTCTTTGAAGTAATTTCACTTTCCTACCATAATATGAACGGCAAATGTGAATGTTTATCAGCTTATGCTTTTTGGTATTTGTTTTATCTTGCGAATGATACCGTATTTAAATAAAATAAAAAATAGTAATTAAATAATAAATTATTTATGTAGAAGATGATGATTTGAATTTCAATTAGAAGTTCTTGCTACTTTTTTATCTGTCCTTCTTTTTGACATCGTTTCTGTAGATAGACTGCTAAAATTAAAATAAGTTATAACAAAAGCCCTAAATTTAAACATTTGATTCTTTTTTATATACATATTACCACAGTTTTAACTTTGTTAGCTAATATTTGGGCTCCTTTATAAAAAATCAGAGCAAATTTTAAAACATTGTTTCAAATAGCAATATTAAAATATTTCAACTAAGCTCCTTTCAAAAGTGTTTTGGAATCATTATATTATGTAGAAATTTGGCAGCAACAACTTGCTAGTTTAGAAAACGGTTTTTACAGAGACAACCTGAGAAGCAAGAGACTACTCACTATAACAATTTTTTTTTTATTATGTTGTTTCATATAAAATAATTATATTACCAGTAATCTATCCTACGGTTTCCGAACGAAATGATTCCACAGATTTCTTTTTTTTTTTATTTATATTTCATATGTGAAAGCCAATTTTTGTTTCAACCAATAAATACAATCTTTTTGCAGCCATAGAAGGCATGATAATACGCAAGTATAATATATCAGAGGAGGACTTTAGGGTGATGGAGACAGTAGTATTGAAGTCGGAGCCACACAAGGCTGGTCAACAGTGGAAGTTCACCGGAGCATTCTACTATGCTACCACTGTTTTGACTACTATAGGTGAGTGCAATATGATAATCTGTCACTTGCTGAAGACGCAGCTTGCTAATTGTGATTTTTTTTTAAATGCAACATTTTAAATATTACAACCATACATACAAAAACACAAATTTGTCTGCTTTATAATATTGGTTTAGATCCTATCGGCTTAAAATTTTTTTTTTATATTGTTTTTCTGACAATTTGCCTTTTTTCTTACAGGGTACGGCCATTCCACACCAGCTACGATTGGAGGGAAACTGTTCACGATGTTCTATGCGATAGTTGGTATACCGTTGGGGCTGATCATGTTCCAGAGTATTGGTGAACGGGTTAACAGGCTTAGCAGGTGATTTGTTGCTGTTTTTATATAATGTTAATGTATGGATGTATGGATAAGTTTTATTGGTGTTGATTTTAAGGTTGCAAATAAAAGATTGTGGAATAAATTGCTAAAAGATGACTGGAAAAACAATACAACATTATAATTTTTGTCAAGATTTCTATGAACTGTATCAAAATGAAGGATTTTAAATGGTTTTAACGATGCATAAACTTAAATTTCTTCAGAAAATCATTTTTTTTTTTCATTTTCAGTTACTTGTCAAATAATTGTTGTTTTTTACACGTTTCTATAAAACTCGTCATAATATCACCACATATCTTTTCACCATAGCTAAAGAAATATATTGCCATGATCACCGGCATCCTAACAGACTAGTTTACAAAAAAACTCCCAGGACATCCTTGTATACAAAAAATTTTCATTCTATGTGTATTCAAATATTTAGTAAACTTCCCGAGAATATTAAAATGTTAAACATCAATCCTTTTAAAACAAAACTTTACGAGTGACTAAATAACAAATATTTCTACAATGTATCTGAATTTTCAAATTTGTGAACTTGCGCTAACTTTGACATTTGAATATTTTGTTTACTAAATGTTTTTATGATACAACAATTAATTAATGTAATTTAGACATAATGTAAAAATTTTACTATAAAATTAATATGTAATGACGTGGAGCTAATGAAATTTGCATGCCCTTTGTGGCTAATGTATTGACCGTGTTGTAATCTCTGTTAACTTTTGTACACACATTATGCAAATAAAGAATTATTATTATTATACAATGTACAACTCACGCAATATATTTTTTCATATTTTTTTAATTTTTTTTTTTTTGTTAATTTCAGCGTAATAATAAAGTCGATAAAGCGCGCGATGAACTGCCGCCAGACCCACGCGTCGGAGGTGGACCTCATATGCGTGGTGACGACCCTCTCGTCGCTCACGATAGCCGGCGGCGCGGCCGCGTTCAGCAAGTTCGAGGGTTGGAGCTACTTCGATAGCGTTTACTACTGCTTCATCACGCTCACCACGATCGGTGAGTTGTTTGATATATCTAATGCGTTTAGCATTAGGCTAATGTTACGAAGCGGTGACTCGTATTTTTTTTTTTTTTGTATGTTTGTAAAATTTTTCACGCGAAAATTGCTAGACCGTTTTCGAATTTTTTTAACGGTAGAATGCTGCAACTACACTGAGTGTCATAGGCTATTTATGCACCACGAGCGAAGACGCGGCGAACAGCTAGTCTGATATGTCTGTATATAGACTAGCTTTCCACCCACGGCTTCGTTCACGTTGTCAAAGTGAAAAATAGAAATTCCGGGGTTTTCCCATACTTCCCGTTCCAGCGATTTCCTATGTCCTATGTCTTTTCTCGGGTCTCAAAACTAATTATATAACAAATTTTATCCAAATTGATTCAGTAAACTGGCGTGAAGACAGACTTTCGTATTTATAACATGATTAGTAGGGACATAAGAAGGTTGTGTTAGTTACACCACTTTTAACTCAAAAACTGTAAAAGCTAGTCGAAATAAAAAATTAATTTAACGTTAACTTATTTATAATGCAAGTGATACAACAGAAAAATACATGTAATTTTTCTAGGTTTCGGCGATATGGTGGCCTTGCAAAAGGACAACGCGCTAAACAGGAAGCCGTCTTACGTGATGTTCGCGCTGATTTTCATCCTTTTCGGCTTAGCAATTGTCGCGGCGTGCCTCAACCTGCTGGTGCTTCGGTTCGTTACCATGAACACGGAGGACGAGAAGCGGGACCAACAGCAGGCCGAACAAGTGAGTGTATCTAGATATCTAGATTCGAGCTATCTAGACTTTAGTCAAAATCTAGATTTTAATGTACAGTCACTTTGAAAAGAATCCTACTAATATTATAAAAGCGAAAGTTTGTGAGGATGGATGTATGTGCATGTGTATGTTTGTTGCACTTTCACGCAATTATTACTGAATCGATTGCAATGAGATTTGGTACGTAGATAGCTGGACAACTGGAATAACACATAGGCAACTTTTTATCCCGATATTCCAACGGGATACAGACTTACGTGGTTGAAATCGCGGGGCGCAGCTAGTATCATATACATAAGATATTGGGCTAAGAACATACATGCAAATATGTAAGTAATTATTAAAAAAAAAACGTTACCACCTTCAAACTGTTAGAACTAGACCAAGTTTAAATGAGCTCACATGGCAGGTACCAGCTTTCAATTAAAAAAAGTATTATAGAAATTGCTTCTCCCAGTGAAACGTTATGAGGTAAAAAACAACAAAAAAAAAAAACGCACAGCTGATCTAGGCTTCACATATCTACCAAATCTCCCATTATTAACCTCTCACTATATCACCATACAAATATGTAACTAAACGCAGTTTATAATTTTGAAAACTTACACTAGAACGTAATACTGAAAATTATGTTTGTATGCAACCGACTCCTTTAGACACGATTTTGACCCCCTTTAAACGGGCAGAATTCTTTCAAATTTGAACATTAGCAGAGGCGCTACCCGCTTTAAGGGGTTAGGGATAAAGAAATGCCAACTAGATAGAAGGTATGGACTGGGAAGGGTGAGGAGAAGGAAATGTGCCTTCCCACAAAGAACTCCACTCCCACTTAACAAGGAACGGTGACTATACAATAATTTCATGAGTGAAGCGTATTTTATTATTTCTTGAAACTATATTCATATTTTATTTCATTTGACTAAGTACTTTATTTTGTTACTAACTCAGGCGCAACAAGTGGCGGTGAGGTTAGAGGGTGACGTCATAACAGCTGACGGGGACGTCTTGAGGGGCGTGGCCCGGGGCACCAGACTTCCAGCAACACCTAGAATGATTCGACCTGGTGAGCACGAGATTCCTACTAGTATTATCTCTATATATACATATAAAAATCTCGTGTCCCAATGTTAGTTACCATACGCCTCCGAAACGGCTGGACCGATTCTCATGAAATTTTTTGTGCATATCGGGAAGGTCTAAAAATCGGCCAACATCTATTTTTCATGCTCCTAAGGAATAAGAGTAAGACAGAACAGCGTTTTCCGGGTGCAGCTAGTAAATGCGAAAATAGCTTTGTCCGTATGTCTCTTCTTTTATCATTCCAAATTCTAACAAAGAAAAGAAAGAAAACAAAAGCCCTATTTGTTGATAACTCATGGATTCACGAAACAAAACAAAAAATGTAGTCTTATTAAAAACTATTTCGAGCTGTTCTTTCAAACGAGACAGTATTTTATTTTTGTCTATTTGTTTTACTTTTACAGATATCTTTAGCAAATTTAATAGGTTTCATAATTAGGCATTATGCCCAGACTTTTACATCTACTGATGTGAGAATTTGACGCCTCCTTGGTTCAGTGGTAAACCCGTGAGCGTAGAACCGAGGGGTCCTGGGTTCGATTCCCGGTGGGGACAATAAAAAAAATGTCTCGGTCTGGCAAGACACAGAAGGCTGATCACCTACTTGTCTATAAAGAAAATCGATCAGTGAAACAGATGTATATCATCTGCCTCATACCACTTTTTTATGTGAGAAATTATGAAGAATAGAAAAAATTTGCTCACGAGGTGGGATTTCATCTATTCTTTCAAAATTTCTCATTTATAAAGCATTTCAATTTTATAAAACTAGAAATTAAATCTATTCATGTGTTCCACAGGCGACCCTACGACGGTGCCATTGTATTCAGAAGAAGATGCACCGAGCGTGTGCAGTTGTACCTGCAATTGCTTTGGACATAACAGGTAAGTGGTACTTACATGTTATGTACGTACTAGAAAAAATTGTATTTTTGTTTTTAATGGTAAACATTCCTTGCTATAATCTAGAGTCTAGACAGTGGGGTTAAAACCGGGCTGTTAAGTCTTAATAGAATTAAATAATATTATTTTTTAATGAAAATCTTAATCGCAATAAACAACAAGAGAGATTTAAAATGAAAAAGAATCATCAAAATTCCAGGGTCTCAGTGGAAAGTTCTGGGGCAACCACCCCTAAATAAACAAATACAGTCGAATTGAGAACCTCACCCTTTTTAATGTCGGTTAAAATATAGTCAAATCATGCTCTGTCACATATATAGCCTATAGCCTTCCTCAATAAATGGGCTATCTAACACTGAAAGAATTTTTCAAATCGGACCTGAGATTAGTTCCTGAGATCAGTGCGTTTAAACAAACTATATATATATATATATTTTTTATGTATAAATTTCAGATCGATACCATACCGCGACCCGCTGTCCCCGATACCGCCGACAAACATAAGGCACATAAAGCCGAGGAACCTCTGCAACATACCGCGCTACATCGAGAGGAACTCGGCTCGGGACAATTCGCAATCGCTGCGTCTGAACTCCGCCTCCGGCTACCTGTACATGAACGCCCGGAACGACTTCACCATAGAGCAGGAGGATTTCAACGAAATGGTAGCTCGGAGACGGGAGCAGCTGCGCAGGGGCATGGCGTACACACACTACAGCCCGCAGAGCTCGTGCGCAAATCTACACGAGCGAAGCAATGATCCGCTGGTGGATGATTACTATTCGGAGAAGAGTAGCTACGAGAAGAAGAAGATCAAGAGGAACATAGACAGGAACACGAAACCGGTGAACTATTTTTACGATGATGCCGTCTTGCATTTCGATGATGAATACGCGTTCGACGGGTCTATAATATTTGCGAAGAGGAGAAAATCCATAGACAAGGATCTCATATCGGAGCTGGCCAGGTTCAACGTGGACCAGATGTCGAATGACAGCTATGGTTACTACTTGGATGAGAGTGAGCAAGACCAGTACTTTATCAACGACACGCTGACGCTGAGTATGCCGGCGCACAGGGCCAGCATTTAGGTGGTTCATTTTTGGTGATTCAATTCGAAAATGAGAGGCTGATTAGGGAAAATGGCGCCTTTGTGTGCGGCCAATCATCAGCCCATGTATGTTCCCACTGCTGGGATACAGGAACTCCTATGAAAGTTCAGGCCATAATCCACCAAGCTGTACAAGTGCGGGTTGCGATGTTTTCCTTCACCGTTTTAAGCAGTTTATGGTGATGTATCACGTGCAGATAAATTGAAAAATCAATTTATTACTTACCGACTTACCGATTTTGAAGTCCAAGATTTTCACCACTGAGCCACCACTGCTTTTTTCATTTTCAATTCACTTGTATGTTTGTATGTTAACGACTTCTTAAGACTCGGAATTGACTTTTTGTGGGCAGATTTAATTCGAACTTTGTACACTTATCTAGTATGGGTGACAATACAATAATTAAATTAGTTTTCTCATTGTCCTGATTAGGATAGCCAGGATTAAATAACTTTCTTTCTTTGGGTATACTCTTTAAAAGAGCAGTGCAGTGCAGAGCAGTGAGCAAGAGTTAGACAATTTAGTTGTTTCTATAATTTAAGTGATTTTTTTTAGATATTTTTTACCAATATGTAGCTTCTACTTACTAGCACAAGAATATCTCTTTACACAATCTGAACAAAGTTATTGGCATTAGGAGTTAGCTTTAGAAACAAAGGGCGTTTTAAACTCATCTACTTAATTTTGTGTGTTGTGTTTCGAGTTGAATCACCATTCGGACAGCGTAATTTTTTTCAACCGGTCTCTCAGAACACCCGAACTGGGAATATCGAAAATAGTCCCCTGATATGCTCATTTGATGAAATCAACTTTGAGGTCACAAGTCCTTGTATTACAGTAAAATTGTATGTTTGTACGTTTGTTGATGATAAATGAAGGTACAAGACGCCATACATTTGTATCAGACGAAAGGCGGTACATCACTAGTTAGAAAACAACCAATTGTAATCAAAATAATATATTGGAGGAAGAAAAATAATATTTAAAGCGTTTTGTAATCTGTGAACACAAAAAAAAGAACAATTCGTGTAGATTAGTTCAATATGGCGGCCATATTGAATTGCCTGTGACCCTACTGGTTGAAATTATGTGCCAAATTTTAAGAAAATGTACTTTATTGTTATGATGTTTTTTCGTATGTTCGTCTGTAACGATAGCTTGAAACGTTAGTGCCAAATGTAATGAATTTTTTTACCAAAAAATGAACATTACCTGTGAATAAATTTTTTTATATTTTATATCAAAAAGATTACAAATAATTGCTCGTGCAATAAAAGTATAAAAAAAATCTCCATTGTGACAAAATGTTTGCGAAATCTACTCATGAACCTAGGTGAATCCAGTGCGAAAAGCTAGTATATATTATGAATACAATCGGTTGTTTTCAAGTCGAAACCTTTATTCCACTATCGCTTTATCGAGCGCAATATGGATGCAGGTATGCCGTCTTCCTCCCACACACGGTTATCCCATATTTGTGTCTCTATCTGCACTAAAAATGATAGTGTATTAAAGTTACCATAATTAGTTAGTGTTGAAAAAGGGCCAACTAATTATAAAGTCTCGATTTTCAAATAGTCATTAATTAATGATATAGGACAATGCGTTTGGTCGAAGTGGTAGAGAAATAACCATTGATTGAATGGGATAGCATGACCTATTTGCGGGGAGTTAAAACGAGATGGATGTATTTTTATTCTTACGTTAGTGAGGCTTTATCCTGATGTTTTAATAAATATGAAAATCTTTCTTATTTTAAATTTTATACTTTTTTTCGTGTATTTTTTATCTGTAGAGATAATAATAAGTTAAGATTGTTATCTCATTGTGCCCCTCATGTAACACTTCCGGTTCGTATTACGTTTGTAGAATTCATCTACCACTTCACCAAAACTCCATCGAATATGGGCTTCGCGATGTAGATACTGTATAGTTATTAAGTGCTTTGCGAATTCTAATGGCGCACTATATAATTAATATAAATATGGACAAAATACATATTTTTACTATATAATTATTAATAAATACCTTGTTTTAATTGTATAATATTTACCAGTTAGGTTTTTTTTTGGTAACATAATATAAACGATCTGTATTAAAAAAGCCTTGTCCTAAACTGTCCTAAACTGTCTTAACGTCTTCGTTGAAGGAAATAATGGATTATGACACTGCGCTCCTAGATGTATTTATTTTTATAAAATTAGTTATATAGTGCGCCACTAGGTAGCTAAAAAAACCTGGTTCCTTAACCACACTTTTAAGTAAATAAGGCACATTTCGTTTGTATAAAAAAATTTTAAACTCGTGTAGTCGATCTGTTTTAATTGAGATCATTTTAATGATGAGACCAAGGAAATTGTAAGATATTTGATTTAAATAACATTAAAATACATTGTTCAGTATTGCATATTGGAAGAAATGGAACCAAGTCATTTTTCCCTGTGTTAGAAAAAGATAGGAGATCGTGGTGCTCTATCTGTCTCGTTCGTGTATGCGTAATTAGTGCTTAAAAGGCAATACAGAATAAAAAAAAGGAAAGAAGAAAAGGTTCAGCGTATCTTCTCTCTCTTTCTAATTATAAAACTCATAGAAAGCACTAATCGCTTATTAAAATAACTGGTTTTCTAAACGATTAAATCATGTTTGTTTGACAGAAAATCCTGTTGAGATTACTTTATTGTAATTGATGATGTTTTGTTTGTGATGTGCGGACATTAAAAATTCAACGTTGTTAAGGCTTCAGTGTAACTGACATATTGTTTTATGGTTTAACCATTTTGGCTATATTAATTGGCAAAATTAATTTTGTCTTATAAAAAAAAAAAAGAAATGTTTATCAAAATTGTTGTACCTTCTATCTCATTGAAATATAATCGTTTTATTCAAACATGGGTTGAATTGAAATGTATAATTGGCAAAAAAAAATATGTCATATTACAACATAAGAAACTATGTTCATTTCACTTAGATTTATCATCTGTATTTATTTTGATCAAGATCTAATTTAGTTATTTATCTCTAAGATAAAAATTAACTTGTTATAAAAATGTGTTTGGTTTAAAAACAAACGGGAATATGTATTTTCAATTGGCTCTTGTATGGTCTACATTTCTAACGGATTTAAAACGTGGTTTAATCTTACAGTTCTTCCAAAAACCTTTGGTAAAAATCGCCTTTAAATACGTTAAAAATCATTTTTATATATCGATAAAATCAATGTGAAAACATTGTGCTTCGAACTCATTGTTAAGCAAAAACCATCCAAGGATAATTATTGTGCTTTTTAATAATTTGTTGTATATTTATATCTTTTTTGAATTGTATTACCTACTCTAATAATAAATACTAAAGGCATATTTTATCCAAAGCAATTATTGTGCCAAAGATATATTAAAAAATACTGTTTTTTTTACTTATTCAATCTAAGCAAATGTATTTGATCTGTATTTTGTATAATTTTACTGTGATATTATTTAACAAGACGCTTCATTAACGCTTAAGTTATCCAATTTTTTATATCGTGATTATTATATTTTCTATTGTGTTTATTTTCTACTGTGATATACTTTGCCAAAGTTTTTTTATAAAGAACACATCTTTATCGTGATACTAACTATGTAACGGATAATGAATTATTACAGTATTTGTTTAACTGTGATAACTAGAGAAGATTTTTTTTATCTTCAAATTATTTGAAATGTGTACACTCTTGCTGTGACTATGATTTTGGGAAATGGTGGATATTGTGTTTCGTTTCAAACGCGAGTGTAATGGACATTTGGTCGTTTTAATTTTAGATTAAGGTAAGCGCTATGTGCGAGTTCAAATTTTAGGATAATTGTAAAAATATTATAAATTATCGGCATTCATTGACGCTACTAAATGTATGATCTGTTAATACAAATAAAAGGTACGTAGTATGTATGTAATATGTATACCTAGAGTATAGTTCTTTTTTTAATGTATAAAACACTTTTAAAACGATTGTATAAAGGAGAGTTTTTATTGTAGTGGGATCAATTAATGCTTCGAAGATCGATAAATATTGGAACATCTGTTTAAATAATGACGGGTAGTATATATAATAAAATAATTGTTCTCCTATAAATTGATTTCTTAAAGAAATCCGCGTTCAATGAATGTCGACTCTAACTTATTTTATTCATCTAAAATAAAGTCAATGGTTAGTGAATAGTGGCAAATATCACTCGGTTGTCTCTTTCACTCTCTTAATGAGGAAAGGAGACAACATAAAATCAAGTGAAAATAATGTAATGTATGTCTGTTTGTAATTATTACTCTTAATAAACCTTCGACTGCTAACAGATTTAGTTAAATCAAGTTAATTGTAATTTATAATAATAATAATAAAAATAATAAAATAAAAAAAAAAAAAGGGAAAGGGAATGTAAAATAAATTGGATTTAAATAAAAAATACATTAAATTGATTTTGGTTTTTTATTCATAATTGGGAAGTAAAAAGCCGACGTTGCTATGGACGCTTATACAAATTAAAATAAATAAAAAATAATGATAATCATTATCTAATGATATCTTATGGAGTTTGTGATTGAAATAACGAGATTTTTCACAAGCTCTCTTTACTAAAAACAGCTTAACCTTTTTGTATAATACCAACTGCCCGTTTCGAAATCGTATTCTTATAAATATAAAAATAATATGGCCTATGTAATTAAGTCTCCCATCACAAATAATCGAGTCAATCGAAAAGTTGTTTTCCTGTGCACTGCCATCTAGTTTGTTGGATAAAAATGTTGACTATTGCTAGAAAACTTTATAGTACAATAATTTCCATGAAGCTTCGTAGATGGCGCTTTATTAAAAAACAATCATTTCCCTTAGTTTTTCTGAAAAATTTAAAATACATAGGTACCTAATTGAAATCAAGAACAGATAAAATAATAATACTATACTAGCTATATATTATAATAGTATAGTAGCATAAACCATTATAAAAATATTTGTTTGTTATGTATATGGCTATAGTATAAATTTCTTTTAAAATTTTATTTAAATTTGCACATTTCATCGGAGAATTATAAATATCTAATCTGTAGTTTCTCATTAAATATCAATAAAATTTATATGAATTTATGTTTTTATTCCATAATATATAATATGTCTCTGGTCATGCTGCGATATATCTTATATCTTTAAATAAGCAATTCTTGTATATATATATATATATACAAGAATTGCTTATTTAAAGATAATTGTATATATATATATATATATACAGGAATTGCTTATTTAAAAAAAAAAAAATTATAATTGGAATCTCGGAATCGGCTGCAACGATTTTCATGAAATTTAGTATATAGGAGGTTTCGGAGGCGATAAATCGATCTAGCTAGGAATATTTTTTAGAAAATGTTTTATTCGTGTTTTATCGACTTAAACTTACTTTTTTAACAAATAGGAGGCGTTTCTGTAGTCCCAATTTATTATGACTCTTCCTGACATCTATTGGTGAATAATAATACTATATATGCGAAAGTTTGTGAGGACGGATGCATATGTATGTGTGCGTCTGTTAGTCTTTCACGCAAAAACTACTGAACCGATTGCAATGAAATTTGCTTCGTAGATAGCTGGACAACTGAAATAACACATAGGCACTTTTTATACCGATATTCCTACGGGATACGGACTTACGCGGGTGAAACCGCGGGTCACAGCTAGTATAATTTAAGTATGCCATCTAAGTATATAAAATCAATGATATAAATAACTAGCCATTCGCTCCTTCTTCGTCCGTGCTACGTAGCTTGCTAGTGGTGTAAGAGTTATTTGAATTTTAAATCGGTCCAGCATTTTTGCATGAAAACATCACAAACATACAAAAATACAAAAGTTTCCTCTATATAATATAAGTGTAGATATTGGTAACTATTCTCTTAATTGTAATTTATTATTTATTGTGGGAGTCGAGCACGCTTCGGCACGAATTGGGCCAGCTCGCACCGGGGAAGTACCACACCCCCACAGAAAACCGGCGTGAAATAGTGGTATGCCACTGTGTTTCGTACGGTGAGTGGGGGAGCCGGAGGCCTATTTCCTTTTCCTCACCCGTCCCAGTCCATTCCTTCTTTCCTGTCATGAATTCGTTCCTTTTCCCTTACCCACTAAAAGCGGGCAGCGCATTCGCAGAGGCACTACCTTTGCGAATGTTCATGGGCGGTGGTGATCGCTTACCATCAGGCGAAAAACCAGCTCAGTTGCCCGCTATGACATAAAAAAAAAATTAATTCTGTCAGCATTTGTGTTCACTAATGATCTCATAAGCATTATTGATCGGAATTATTTCTAATGCAAAAGTGTCCCTATTGAAATATCTACAACCATTAATTGCTACAAGAAAATTTAATCCCAAAACTGCCTTTCCGGTCTGCGCTATTCGTGAATCATTCGTGATCATGAATTTTTTCATATCCTAGAATATCGCCAAGCTCTCTACATAAAAACATGTTCATCAGATTTTATAATGGATCGTTAGATATTTAGAAATTCTCTCTTAGCGATTGAACGTCGGTTGTCGGCGTAGGATGTGTTTAGGTACCTACCTACTTAACGCCTATTAGATTGTTTTTCTATTTATATAACTGAGTAACAAACAAGGCTAATGAATTATACACAGGTTCAAAAGAAATCAGTCAGTTTCTTTATATATTACTAGCTGTAACCCGCGGCGTCACTTACGTGGTACCCGGGTAAAAATTAGCCTGTGTTTATCCAGATCATAATTTATCTCTGTACCAAATTTCATATAGATACGATATAAAAAATTAGAAATTAGATGCTTTCCGAGCCTCAATCTTCCCTGATAAAATATTGGGTCGGCCGCCTTTGGGAAAAGGAAAGAGGCTG
>NC_052129.1:1917659-1921269 GCF_012273895.1 Zerene cesonia | reverse complement strand
AAAAAGATACGATATAAGCTGCTTGCGCGTGTAAGAGTAACAAACATCGATACATGCATCCATCCATCCATAGTTACAAACTTTTTGTTTATAATATTAGTAGGATAATTAGTAGATGAGCCATAATTCCTATAAATGTGATACTCATAATCATTTATTGGTGAAAACGTTTTCTAACGTGAGGCGAATCATCAAAAATCACATAGATAGATATAACTGCTTTTACTGAGATATTATGAGGTCCTATTCAAAGGCCTAGCCTGCAGTAATACCCATACATATTTTCATTATCTACGTAAAATTAAATGGTAATAATAAGAAAGCAAATAAAAACAATTGTAATTATAGAAAAGCTTTTATTAAGCAATTAAAGCACGATCGCATTGAGCTAGTAATAACAAAAAAACAAAGAAACACAATCACAAAGGGTAATTGAAATTACTTTTTTAGCTATTCACTTTAAACGTTGGATTTAATAAATGTTTTACAGAGTAAAGTCTTATTTTCCTTTGAGACCGGCAAAAGAGAATAGCAAGAAAAATGGGGCCACCCCCCGGGCGCCACCCTGCGCTTTGAATAAAGAAAAGTTAAAATTTTCTTAAAGCACCCCAGTGGGTGGTCGCTATCTATCTTCGTTTAAGTATTGGCAAAAATGACCCCCTCGATTTTCCGTCCTTTTCACTCTTGGCTATGTCATTGGTCCGTTTTTAAAATGGCGGGTCGTTAATCGATGCTTCTTTAATTCTTAAGTTTGGACAGAGTCGCGATATCATGATTTTTACATTTTTGTATTTTTTTTTGCTTAGTGCAGAAGGAATTGTAGGCAAAGACGTAAATAGTTGGTTTTTTAATTACGTAAATACATATTGCTAAGGACTTTCTTTACTTAATTTTTTATTAGCTTGTATTTAAACGTTCAGGTTTGGTAATCAATGTACTAATTTTGTTGTATTTTAGTTGAACTGTTAACTATTGTGGCTATTAAAATAAATTAAAAGGGAATAACTTTAGTGTTATTGCGGTGTGGTTTGTTAAACAACATGCGTTTAACAGGTTGTTACTTAGAATGTATCTTTGGTAGCGTCAGCAGAAAAATCAATGATAAATATTTTTTATTCAGACGTTTAAATACATTTTCTAAGCTTTAAATACGATATAGTTATTGAGATCAAATACACTACAATTAATACACTAGAATTTCTGAGAAACCTATTATTTTTGGAGTATTTGCGGATGATACTTAGTAGTGATTGTTTTAATGATTACGATATAGGTATCTATGAGCGAACATATAGGTACGATACTTTACATTTTCATACTATGTTTTTGCATTCTTTATAATAAAACAGATATCTGAAGATATTGCAATATATTTTAGTACCTAAATAGATCGCCGCTAATAAAAAAAGAACGATACAAAAATTTTGTTATTAATTTAGTTTAATTTCTACAAATTTTTAATTTTTGATAAATTTACAATGGAGGGAAAAACGTAAAAACGTCCCTTTTGTATAAAATGTGTTACCACTTCGGCCGGGCTATCAAGACACACTTTTATATCTTACTAGCTGCACCCGGCAAACGCTGTTCTGCCTTACTCTTATCATTCAGGGGAATGAAAAATAGATGTTAGCCGATTCTCATAGATACCGGAGAAGCACAAAAAAATTTCATCAAAATCGGTCAAGCCGTTTCGGAGGAGTATGGCAACGAAAACTGTGACACGGGAATTTTATATTTATATCTTATTGTATATTTATCACAATTTAAGTATAAAAAAATTAATAGTAAATAAATAAATGGTAAAATAATTAAGACCAGAGCCCAAGAAAACATTAAATCAAAACATTTTAAGGGCGATCATAACTAGCAGGGATAGAACCCGTTGACACATTATTTATCTGCGAACGGTACCAAAGGTCGGAACTAAAGTTAGCACGATTAAAGTTGTTCAAAGTGGAAAGTTGGGCGATTTTCACTTACGCTCACAGAAAGTGCTTCACTTTCACACTTTCGAACTTTTTACAATACCTTATTATTTCATAAGATCGGGTTTCTGAAACAGTGACTGTATTTGATCTCGAATTTTTTAACCGTTTTAACGTTATAATTATGTTTGCCATGTGCAGTTTTTAACCGACTTCAAGAAAGGAGGAGGTTTTATATGTATAATTAGTTTATTTATTTGTTACTTCCGAACTTTCGGCTGAGTGAACCGATTTATATGATTCTATATTTTTATTTGTTATTTTCCGTGTGGTCCCATTTTAATTTGGTTTCCTTCTGACAATTTGCGTTTCAGTTTAAAGTTAAAAAAATATTAGCTGTAACTTGTTGATACTTGGTGATGCTTAGATTAACTGTTACTTATTATTTTCATTCTCATAATTTATCTCCATACGAAACGTTTTATCGACGTTAGTTTAGCTATTTTCGTGTTAATGAGTTACTTATAGAGACATTCATTAAATGGAGTGGTTCGATATGTTTTGAAGAAATTTGTGTTTACGGGATTTTAAACTAATGACGATCAAACAAAACTCATCTTTATTACATTACCAATAAAACTTATTTAATATATCTATATAATCCATAGATGCGTATTTTATGAATAATTTTTCTAATTTACTATTAGCACATGTTTTAATTTATATACCTTTCGTGTTAAATAAGTTGTGAGTGGTGAAAATACTTTATAAACATTGTCCCCAAGTTGCTTTTATTAATTAAAAAAGTTTAACGATGAAAAAACGAAACGATTTAAATTTTTTTTTTAACTTTTTACAGAAATATATTACCGACGTAGTCATTTTTATGCCAGGATACATTAGAATTATCGTTTTATTATCTAGCACTTAAATTTTTAACCAATGACTACTATTGCATGACCAGAGTGGTTGTTGATGTGATTTTATGCTTAGAAAAAATATGTATTTTGTTGTTGTTTTCGTAGACCACACGTTTAATTATTGATTCATTTTTTAAAGATTTGAGCACTGATTCGGTGGTTCATTTCATTAAATATAATCTTCAATATCACCTCATTATAATAATTTTATTTTAGATTTAATTTCCTCATTTACGTAAAGAGCTACACTTTTTGTTTATCTCTTTGCACATTCTAAACTCAGAAAATACTGGACCGATTTCGAAAATTCGCATGATAGCTGAGTGCTTAGCTGTATTGGTAACACGAGGGAAACCAGAGCGGACCATTAGTATATAAATTAGGATCAAGTTTACAAATTTGAGGCAACTTAAATCAATAAATTCATCCGATACTTAATCGATTACAATCTAATCGCATTTTTAGACATTGGGGCACCAAACGAAGCTTCACGATATAGATATATTTTTCTTATTTCATACAAAATACACCACGTCATTATTGTATGTTACACAGCATAACCAAATAAATCATGTGTGACGTGACGCGATTCCGTCAAAACGCAAAAATTTCCCGCGCAATTAAAAAGCATAGACACACAGACATCGGCTACAATAACAGAGATAACGGAAAATATAAGCAGAATTCCAGGCTGGATGAAAGTAATTTTATATTTTAACAAAATTGAAACGGGGCCGAGTATTTCTTGTACAAATTTTAATA
>NC_052129.1:1916542-1917649 GCF_012273895.1 Zerene cesonia | reverse complement strand
ATTATTCTGTATTCCGATGTTGGGGGGGGAGGGGGAGGGCCGCCCCTCGGACTCTTTCCTTTTTGCTTCTTAAGTCCATCTTGAAACGGGACAGCGGCTGGAATGGAGACGGTTTACGTTAATAATTGTAGTATATGGGATAGCTGTACATAGAACATTATGGAATTTAGACAGAAATTGGTTTTGAAAATATGTAGGTATGTAGTAAATTAGAAGCGGTTTATTATTTAATTATGTACTATAAATAGTGTTATTATAATTATTTGAATAGATGTATTTTTATTTTGGATTATGGCCTGAACCCTCATAGGAGGCCTGTGTCCCAGCAGTGGGAACATATATGGGCTGATGATGATGATGATGATGATTTTTGTATTAAACCATCTACATATTTACATGGTGGAAAAGAGAAACTTACATTATATTAATCAAAAAACGTGGTATAGTTTATTAAGTAAAATTCACACTCAAAACATATTAGATTAAAGATATGAGATTAAATTTATATTTTAACTACAATCAAATACATATTTACATAGCATCATATTTATCAATACTTATTAAAATGTCTTATCTGTGTAATAATATATCACATAATGTCCACTAAATAACATTTTACAGGTCGTTTTAAAAAAACAAACGATACCCTCTCTACAGCTTTCCTATTCCCTGCTTCTGTCACTTACCCCTTTGCTGGAAAAACGTGGCACCTACCCGGAAGGGGCCGATATTTAAATATAAGAAGAACCCCCTTTTTTCAAGGGAGCAACCCCCCGGATTTATGGATCTGGCCTCGACTGTGTAATTACTTATCTTAGAGAATACAAATCAATCGCTTTTAAATATCTTAAAACGTAAAATTGAGTGGATGGTTAATATTTGCTATTGAATACATTTCTAATATGTACATCTTAATGTGTCAGAAATATGTGACTTTAAACTTTATTCTCATACAGATTAGGTAAAGATTCGTGTGTGGTCGTTCACTGAAATTTTTAGGCTACATACAAAGTCGAATTAGAAATCTATATCTATATATATAAAACTAGCTGGTGCGCGGTGCGCGGGCTGCAAGCAGCCCGCGTGGATTTTTGCGTGGACCAGTAT
>NC_052129.1:1914490-1915542 GCF_012273895.1 Zerene cesonia | reverse complement strand
AGTTATTGATTCATCTAAAAATAAAACAACTGAAATAATTGTGTGACTCAATTTATTGTATTTCTTTAAATCTGTGAATTATTTAAAAGACCCAAGCTCATTAATACTGTTATCAATAGATTTCTGGTTGATACAGGTATATTGATCAGCATCAAAGGGTTTTGTTTAATTTTATTTTCATATAAAATATTATTGGTTGGCACTACCTTTTCACTGGAAGCCAAGATTCCATAATAATTTTTCTATCTTTTTGTTTTTTTTGTTTCAAGAAGCAGCAAGAAATGTAAAAGGTATTCAATACATTTACTTTTGAGACATAATATTTATTTTTACTTACAATATACATATGTAATAAAATAAAATGAAACAATGATTATTGGGTAATAATTTTATCAATTTTATAATTCTAAATTTTCATTCACAAATAAGTCATTTAGGATACATTTCTGGGAGGATCATTTCACAATTTGAAGTATTACATTATATATTTCCCTGGGGATTTCCTTTCAAATGAATCCAACTTTTGTTCTTTCCCATTGATACTTTCTGTTTTTATTGGTTTTCACTTGTTTATTCACAGCGTGTGTCGTAGACTGTATTCTTCTTTTAAATATTATAAAGAAATATGAGAAGCTCGCTTGATTTTTTTTACTTATTGGAATCAACTTATCAATATTGCGCACACTCATCAAAATCTCTTGAAATACTCATTATCCTGTTATATAATATTACTGAACGACTACAAACGTACGTACGTATTACATTTTTAAGGAATAAATTCATTTTAAATTAATTTACTCAACAGTCATAACTCAAAATAAACATATCAATGACATAACAATAATCAATATTGTTTATTTATTTATGACATTGACAATTTGACGTACTGAGAATTTTGGGTCAATTTTATTGAAAATATAATTTTTCGTCTCAAACGAGAGAATTTTACAAGACTATAGTATTTCTTATGTTATCATACAAATATTGATCCAATTTAAAGTATTATATTTAATTTAAATTTAACCAAAAGCCTTTCCTATTCCTTATCGCTT
>NC_052129.1:1888503-1913490 GCF_012273895.1 Zerene cesonia | reverse complement strand
TCTATTTTTTATCCCGATATTCCTACGGGATACGGACTTACGCGGGTGAAACCGCGGGGCGCAGCTAGTTCTTTATAAAACTCAAATACACAGCGTATACTTTAATGGATTTGTCTCAATTACCAACAGAATTGCTATTGAAATATCAGTAAAATTCACTAGAAAAAAGTCATTGTTATAACATTCATGAGGCAGCATAATTCATCAAGTCCCCTGGCATCTAGTTGTTATTAAAACCAGGTACTAGGAATCTCTATTAGAAACCTAGTATCTACATTATTTTTCATATAACAACATTAATTTGATGAGTTTCTCCAAAGCATGAGCCATTAATTCATTAATAACTTATGAATATCATTTGTTGATTTATTTCAATGGATCAATAAATAATAATGAATAATCCTACAAACACATAAGTAGTCTTTACGTATAGGAGTTTTAAAATCTTATAACATGATATCAAATATAAGAACTTCACCATCTTCCATAATCCACCACGCTGGCCAAGTGCGGGTTGGCAGATGTCACATGCCGTCGAACTTTTAATTCCTGGACATGCCGGTTTACTCACGGTGTTTTCCTTCACCGTTTAAGCAGTGGTGATGTTATCTACATGCGCAGATAAATTGAAAAATTAATTTATTTCCTTCGCCCGGTCTCGAACCCCGACTTATCGATTTTAAAGTCCGAGGTCCTCACCACTGAGCCAACACTGCTTTTTTTTAACTTTTCTTTTATAAGAACTTAATAACCCTATATTGATATATCTGTTCCTCAATGTCATAATAAGTTATTCATTTAAATTTTCCTGTAGAGATTATATAAGATGTAAATATTAAATGTAGAAAGATTAGGTGCGTCCTTCGGTTGCACACGTGGACAAAATCTAGTTTCTGTACGTGGTTCTGGCACAAAAACTATGTACATCTCTGACGGATCTCATAAAAATCCGTTTAGTGGTTTTTGCGTGAAAGAGTAACAAACGTACATAAATATATTTATTATTAATCATTTATTATAAGGAAAAGTTGAAAAAAAATATAAATCAACTTAAAAAATAAAAAGAAATATATATCATGGACATTAATATGAATATCTTGAAAAATATTTGTACATCTCTTTACAAATCATTGATTTTTTTTTTTCAAATATAGTTTTGATTTCACACCAAAGGTCCTCCTTCATCATGTAGACTACCTTACTTATAGTGCTAGTATGCGACTTTAATTTCAACTTGGAATAACTTATTCTATACTTAGCTATAACACTTATGAATCACAAATCAATAACAAAGGAAATATAAATAGACTTTACGATGTTTTTGTTTCACTTTATCGATATTGATGAAACTAGAAATATATTTGTAGTAGTTAGTGAAGCACAATGTTCTAACCCCATTATTCAATTGAGGAATTATACACACACAAGTACCATACCTCTTTGTATAAAAATTATAAATGCTTTTCTGAGTTAATTTAGTCTATATTCAAAACGAAAAAAAGAACTTTAATTCCAGACCACATTACTACCTTTTAAACTCTTGAAAATGGTTCTTTTTTTTAGTTTTATAGCATTGAAATGCTTTATAAATGAGAAATTTTTTGAAAGAATAGAAAAAATTCGATCACGGGGCGGGATTCGAACCCGCGTTTCTTGCCTAACCGTAGCAAGTAGTTGCTACGGTACTCATTAATATATTCTGTAAAGCTTGCAAGTTAAATTACTTATTCAACGACTAGCGATCAGCCCCGCCTTCACTCGTGGTACATCGATAGCCTAAAGCATTTAAGATCACGTGCATATCCAACAGTCTTATGCTATTTCATAACTTCATATAGGCTTATGGAGATGGTATAATATCATCATAAAAAAAGATCATGTGTTTTTAAATAAATAAATAGTTGAGAATGATTTTTTAACCTATGCTTTTAAAAAGCATTTAATTTCGAAAGCTAGTCACTGCAGTTAACGGTTCTCTTTGAAACTATAGGATGAGCACGTCATATTTAATTTTTAGTTCCATAGTATTCAAATGCTTTATTAAATGAGAAATCATTTCTTTTCCTTCAATCCTCTGAACACCATATTACTTAAAAAAGAGACCTTATTAATCCTTATTATCATTTCAGAGTAAAACAAGAAATAACAAACTTTTGTATTATTTTAATATCACATATCATAAATAGCACGCAAGTTCAAAAAACCTTTAAAAAATCGTCTACTCTTAGTATGTATACAGGGAATCTCTGGGAGCAGCTTCCATCATCCACTAAGGATAAGCATCAAAGCATTTCCCCCCAAAAACATTGTTCTCATTAAACTTGAGTGATTTTACAAAAAACAATGCTGAGTGAAATAAAACGGAGTCTTATAAAACAGCGGGGGCGGGGGGAGGGGGCGCCTTTCTCTCGCCAGAGCCTTTGCCAAGTAAGATATTGTGGATATGCCCTCGCTATCGTATACAATATTAGTGCCTCTATTAATATCTAATAGAACTTTATACCCTCGCTATTGTATACAATATTAGTATCCTTCAACATCTAATTTAACATTATTTTGACTAGTTACTTAGATTTATTATGACCGTGTTGATGAATAGTCATTTCACGGATAAATAATTATATATATAACTAGCTGATCCGGCAGACTTCGGGAACGCCATTGACCTTTTTTGAAACATTTATCCGTATTTTTTACCTTTTGAACCTTCCCTGGACTATACTTATTATAGACTATATAAATGCATCAAAACCAAAATTATCAAAATCGGCCCAGCCATTTTCGAGTGTAAGCGAGACTAACGAACAGCAATTTATTTCAATTAGAAGATTTTCGATTTGATCATCTTGGTTATGATATAATTTAGAGACAGAATGTACAGTAAAGTAAACGAATTATAACAACAACCGCATAATCCGTGATATAAAGTAATAATTAGAATGATTTATAAGTTTAAATCTATACTTGTTATTTGCTAAATCGTCATATAATTTTTGAAACATTGCAATCGAGAAAATGCTGTTCCAGACATTCAACTGTTTCAATGCCTAATTACATTTAAATCGCTTTAGCAGTTTAACCGTGACATAAGTGTGAAAGACCGCAGTACCAAATCATGAGATTTTGAAAACAGCTTATCGTTTCTGTATGACAGAAACGATAAGCTGTTTTCGTGTTAAGAGGTATCAAACATACATCCATCCGTTCATCTACACTTACAAACTTTCGCATTTATAACATAAATAGGATATATACATTATTTTAAAAACCAACAGACTATATAGTCATATCCTTGTAATTCCATCGTGACGATTCAGGAGTCTGTTTTTTCTCGTTTTATATTAAAATCGGGCAAGCGAAGGAAATTGTCAGTCGGATAGGAAATTACGAACGCCTTCATTGCAGGTCTAATACTGGACTCTTTATTGGCAAACGCATTTAATATGTACCCTAATTTAAATGGGAGATAATTTTTTCCTTCTGTTGTTTGTGAGAGTCGAGACATATTTCGATAACTGGTAGATTATATAAATTTTGATAATATTTTCGTGGGAATTTTCTAAATAGCGATTTTATGTAATTTCGTCACCGCTTTGTACCTACGTGAATTGTTTTAGTGTATCGCGGATGTCCTAGGTCCTAAATATTTTTAACACTATGCACTTTAACTAATTCAATTTACAATTAAATTCAGAAAAGGAGATCAATAATTCCACTGTATTTTTTTGTGTTTAACTCATTACTTTTCACTGGCTGAAGCGATTTTTGTGATTCTATTTTTAATTTAAAGCTGGTGCCTCTCATGTGGTCCCATTCAGACAGTCTAGTTTCAATTTGAAGGTGTTTTAGTTTTTTGTTAAAAAGTAAATATGATTTTATTTTGTATTGTTCCAAATTTACTGAGCCTAAAACTCTTTTTCCTTAGCCCAGCCTTAACAATCCAATAATAACTGAAAACTACCCACCTACTTTTAAAAATATATTATTACTAGCCGACCCATACATACCCGGCATACGCTGCCTTACTTTATCATTTAGGGATATGAAAAATAGATGTTAGCCGATTCTCAGACCTACCCGATATGCACACAAAATTTCATGAGAATCGCTCTAGCCGTTTCGGAGGAATATGGTAAATAACATTGTGACACGGGAATTTTATACATATAGAGAAGAGATTTTACAATATATATAAAGAAAACATTGTGTTATTTGATTGTATTTAAATGGATTATAGTATAGTAAAGAATTACTTCATTGTTATATTATCTGTGGTTACACAGTTGATAATTTTTTTTTTTTTATGTCATAGTCGGCAATGGAGCTGGTGGGTCGCCTGATGGTAAGCGCTACCACCGCCCATGAACATTTGGAGAGGCGTAAGGTCAATAGCAGACCTTTCGCCTCTTCAAATGGATTGCCGACTTTAATTGGGAAGGGAATGGGAAAGGATTGATGAGAGGAATAAAGGAAAGGACTGGGAAAGGTAAGTTGATAATATAACTACACTATTATTCACAACTTCGTATATGTAATATTTCAGTGTTTATGTTTGTTTGTAAGTTGTTGTTGTAATCAACAGAACAGCTTATATGACTTTTACATCTAAAACGTTTGTAATGATACTAGGTAAGTTCCGGATTCGTCCGTGATAGATAATAGGTATATAGCCTATGGTACTCGTGGACTGCGTACATAATATCCAAAGGTGAAAGAAATTGTGAAATCGTTCCTGTGGTTTTTGCGTGAAAACATATAAAAATACGAAAATTTCCTCTACAATATTAATGGAGATAAGGTGTGAGGAATACATAAATTATTGTGAATTTGAGAATTATAAATTACTAGCTGCACGCCCCGGCTCCGCCCGGGTAGTCATTTATCGCAATTGAAATAATATAAACTATCCTATCTCTCAAGTTGGATCGAACTGCACATGGTGTGCGAATTTTATTATAATCGGTTAAGTGGTTTACGAGTCCATTGAGGACAAACATTGTGACACGAGATTTATATATATATTAAGATTTAAATCAAACGTAAGTTTGTTAATCCTAAAGAATCCTCTGATCAACCATCCGTCCCTACATTTTCTTCTCTCAACTCAATTCTATTACAAAATTGTTTATCAGTTCGAGTTTAATAAAGTTCCGTTAAACAAAAGGTATAAAAAATATATACCTATAAAGGAGGGTAGATACCAAGTTATATTTCTTCGAGATTCTTCTGTACAAGACAGTAACAATTCGACCATTTTGCCGAGAGCCCCGCGTTCCCTTGGAAAAACGGCGTTGTATTCCGTTTCGTTTGCATCGTAAGCGGCGACGGCTCAAGTTACGTTGGTCGGGTATTTATTTTATTTGGTGCGTCATTTTTGCTTCGTCTCCCCTTCTATCGTTTTTGTAGGGCGTCCGGTGTGGATGCTGTTGCTATTTAGTGGCCTGGAATAAAATTGAACATTATATTTTATATATTTTAAATGTATGTCCATTATTCACTTAATGGTTATTACATTTAGAAATCATATTTATTTATAGCTTACAAAACTGAAAGATATATGATGATATAAACATTTAAAATTTTATGTTTATTAACTGCAATTGTGACAATTGGTTAAAGTACAATTGAATCTATAATACATATAAGAAACATTATATAAAATTTTCACCATATAGTAAGTAAGGTCTTATTAGAAGGTGTGCATCATAAGATTTAACTATTTCCTAATAAGAATCCAGTCACATGTTCCGTTATGGCTTTTGCCCGCGGCTTCGGACGCGTTAATTCGGAGTAGTTAAATATATGTTATTATACATATACACCTTCCCCTTGAATGGCTCTATCTATTAAAAAAAGCCCATCAAAATCCGTTGCGTAGTTTTAAAGATATAAGCATACATAGGGACACAGGGTCAGACAGAGAACTTTCCTTTACAATATGTTGTGATTTTTATTAATACTGTATTGTAATAGAATATGACGCACAAAAATATTAAAATGAAATTACCCTACATTAAAACAACAACAACAGGCGACGGTCGCAACACCCAACTGGCGTCCAGTTCCTATCTTTTTGCGAGAGTTTCTTCAAATAATTGTATAGATAACGCGACAAAGAAACGCCCCCCTCACCCCCGGGGGGATGGGGGACATTTTTGTCCTGACACCCCCCTTGATCAGTTGATGAGTTTAAAAAATATCTTTTAGAGTTTGAATTTGCTATATAAGCATCATTTTAAATACTAGCTGTTGCCCGCAGCTTCACTTGCGTGGTGGAAAAGTTTTATGGTACAAAAATTTATCCTATATTTTATTCATTTGGGTGTAGAATTTATCAAATTCCTTTGTCAGCGGATACATACAACATACGGGCTATTTGCATGCAAAATTTCAGCCAGACCGGTCCAATAGTTCTGGCTGTGCACCAATAGATAGTCACCTTTGCGTATTATACGTTTATACTAAGATCATTGAAAATCTAGGTCTTACAATTTTTTTTATCTATATTGAATCGATATAAAAACAATTAAATATTTAATATACACATTAAGGCCGTCATGTGAATGCTACTACTACCGCGCGGAGACGCTCGGCGCCGCGCGTTCATCTGAACTTAGCCTATCGAGTATCACCGTAATTCTAAAATTCATATAAGTTTACGACTAATTTAATATAAGTAGGTACATAACCGATAAAGCTACTTTTGATCTCAAAACAGCGAACAAAGCCGAACACTAAAACTAGCGGCTGATTCTTCAAGGTTTGCATTATTCGTTACGTACCTAAAAGTCTATGTCTTAAAAGAATTGTAATATCACAATTTTACAATAAATATATTGATTTTATCTCAAAATTATATGAAACTAACGTAATATGAAATTATTTTGAAGCCAATAAAAAACAATTGTCGTCCTATTATTTACAAATGAAATTTATATCAAATGAATTATAAATATAGGTAAAAACAGTCAAAGAAAGTATGAGATGTAGTTTGAACAGCTAGTAAACTCACCATTAACCTCTTCATTAACCAAACAAAATTCACATATAAAATAAATATACAATTGAATGAAACATGAACTACGCATCAATTACATCAGAAACCAAAACGTTCCGTTTTCAAAAATCCCAAACAGAATAGAAATGGCGGTTTTAAATATCGAAGGCGAAGTTTCCCGCGAAAAATTTAGATTCAAATCGTAAGAAAATTAAAATGCGACGGACGCCCGGCGATGTCTCGCTCTAACGTTGTTGATTTCGTATTCGCCTCTCTCTCGCACTGGGGTTAAAAAATAGGGTGATCGAAGAGGGTGGGGTATCTTCTTATTGGAATGGTAATGACGTGACTTGACGGGACTCGCTTTGAAAGTAATTATGACTTTTTTTTATAATTAGAATTTTGTTTTTGTTGTGAAGTAAAGGAGCTGCTTAGAGTTTTATATTAAAACAGATATTTCAATTTCGAATGAATATTGTACAAATAATAAAAAAAGTTTATGTAATAAGGTTTTATAAGACACTGGCAAGTTCGTATAAAGACAATGTCACTCAGTGAAGCTGCATTTTTGTAAAGGAATGAAGTTCGAAAATCAGTCCTGTAGTTTTTGTGTAAAAATTTATAAACATACTCACAAATACACAAATTTTTCCTCTTTGTAATATAAGGTTAGATCGTTATGAGTATTGAACACCACAATGCATATATTATTATCATAAAAACACACAAAAAATCGTTATTTTCATTATTAATCAAGAATACACTATTTAGTTTAAGCCTAGCTTATTTCTACAACTAAGATTAGATTAAATTGTTCAGGTATTTGAGCTAAAGATCCTAAATAATAAAGAACTTACTTGTTTCTATGTAACTTACTGAATGCTTATTATAATTTTCCGTAAGATTTGCTTCATAGACTCAATAAATATAAAGTTGGACAGTTTGTTTGTACTCACGAATCTAAGGAACAACTGGTTCAATTTAGACGATATAACAGTATGTATGATGTCAGTGAAATCGTGGCACAGCTATTGTAATGTAATTATTTATTAACCTACAAAACTCGCCACAATCAGCACAGATTATTTTTAAAAATACATGACATACCTACTTGTCAAAAAAAAACTGCCCGAATATTCCCGCCAATATTTATATTAACCAGCAAAGGACTTGTATAAAAAAGCGAAGTCCATTTAACATTTATTTTTTTACGTCGGGGCCGTCAATTTTCTAACTTATTTTCGTAATGTTTGTGAAGCAGATATTTAATATTTTTTAAATTTAAATTCAACATTCGATCAAAGAGGTTGTTAGCGCTTTATTTAATCTATGGCAACAGATAGCGGTCTATACCAAGAGGAGGGAGTTGGAAATTGTCTTAATTTTTCATCTCGGCCGGCCCGCCGCCTCCGTCCCTCATAATTGTTTTTAATTTAAGCACGGAATGAGAAATTTTGTAGTTTGTCCGTTGAAAAATGGCGGTCTATTTATTAGTGATATTATGTTATAAATAACTTAAGATAACAAGTTAACGTTATTGTTATACTTACAATGATTTTAAGGGTATAATACATAATTTTTTGAGACATTATAATTATAGTTGTTGCATCATAATTTATTATGTATATAGTTAGGTCAATATAAAAACGTGATATAAAAACTTATCATTACTGGTACCTCTAATATGATTTTTTTTAACTGCTGCCACAGATAACACAATACTATACTAGTACTTCTACTAACCACAGACTACTAATTATTATACGTCTACTACTTCCTTTGTCAGAGTTATTACAAATATTTCACACGATGGTTTTAGATAAATATGAAATACTAGCTGCGCCCCGCGGTTTCACCCGCGTAAGTCCGTATCCCGTAGGAATATCGGGATAAACAGTTGCCTATATGTTATTCCAGTTGTCCAACTGTCTACGTAATAAATTTCATTGCAATCGGTTTAGTACTTTTTGCGTGAAAGAGCAACAAACACACACACATCCTTACAAACTTTCGCATAATAACAACATAATATTAGTAGGATTACATCGTTTTATCTAGAATTTATAATGTTATGTAAGTAATAAATAGGTGTTCTTTCCAAGCTACTACGTTCTAAAAAAAATCTGTGCTGCTATTTGAAATCTTTGTATCTACACACTTTATCGAAATTTTGCGCGTGAATTTTGTATGTTTGTAACGTTTTCACACAAAAACTAAAAGCTGCAACTTCACTTAGGGACATAGACTACATACATAGTACGAGCAAAGCCGGTGCAAACAGCTAGTAGTTTATATACAGAAGGATTGCAGCATGCTCATCTATATATATAAAAATGAATCCCTATTATATATGTACCACGGGTGAAGCCGGGACGAACAGCTAGTAATAGTTACATAAATATTGTATAAAATACATTAAGTCAATAAGGGTACCACTGGTATGTAAATAAACAGGGACAAACATAAAATTAAAAACACATAACAGTTTTAGATCTCAACAATAAGACCCATACAAGTTAATACTTTTTAATTTACACGCTGGAGAAAGAATAAATTCACTTCGTAACAGCAAGAAAACATTAAACGCAGAAATAACATATTTTCAGGGGTTACGCCGGGACGGATGGGGACAAACAGACACATCGTCTTGGAAACTAGCCAGCCACCAACTGAACAATGGACAGTTTTTAATTGACTCCCTGATGCGGGAGTTTTTAAATGAATCCGTGTTGTTATTCGAGGTCTATATGCCAAATTATTAAATATTATGAGAGGGTAGTTTGATGGTTTGATATGTATCTTCAACCGACTTCAAAAACACGAGGCGGTCTTCAATTTCGCTGCGACCGATTTATATGATTCTTGTTTAATTTGAAAGCTGAAAACCTCCCATGTAGCATTTTAATTGGTTTTCTAAAAAATGTAGCTGTAAGAATTTGAAGGCAATTTTGTTTTATCTTGAAAATAGTTACAGGCAATAGATTCTACCAATATTTAACGCTAAAGTTTGTAAGTATGGTCGTATGGATCTTTCACGCAAAACTGCTTATTGTATCCAAATGAAATTTGGTACAGAGATAGATTATAGTCTGGATTTGCACATAGGTTACTATTGTCACGGGACACCGCAGGTTAGAGCTTGTATCAAATATTCATAAAAAATGTATTCATTATTAATTTTATTCATAACTAGATTTTTTTAACCTAGCCCAGTCTGACCAGCCTAGAGTGACCTAGTCTAGATAACTCTCCAGCTACTATTACTAGTCATAAAATCAATACGTGAGACGTAAGAAACAAACAAACCGCAATTAAAATGTCAGTAAGGATGAATGATAATTCTAAATCAATGAGCTTTATTGGTTGCGGTTTAAATTTTTAGTCAATTTCGATGCAAGGTACTCTTTCTCAAACTTCAAGTTATACATACATATAAAGACAAATACCTTCAAAAAGAGAATGTTTTTTTCTTTTTTTAATTCATTCATATTAATTTCTGAACGTTTACGTAACACTAATATTCGTTTCTTATCAATTCATATTTTCATTAAGAATTCGTTGAATTAAAAAATAATCGTCACACTTTATTCTGACGAGTATAAAAAATGACAAAGTACATAACAATATAAAAACAGATGTACCTTTACCTAAGGGTGATTGCGAAGTTAAAAACTGAAGTTTTTACGAAGGGTGATACACCCTTCTTTTATTTTTAAACGTCGCCCGATTCTTGCACGGCCACACGAAAGTACTACGCTATTATTTATCTGTATTGTGACTACTTGGCTAGCAACATTAACTTATATTTTTTAATGAAAAATAAATAACTGGAAATGTAGTCATAACTGTTTATATTTCTTATGTTTTGTTATGAAATAGTTTTACTTTAATGCATAAAACTAAAGGACAAAAAACTAAGATTTCCTCTTATGGACTTATATTTTACCTAGCTATATCCATTAATTTTAAATTCTATTCATAAAATATATTATGGCAATAAATACATTAATAATTATATCTCTTATTAGAAACGAGTCTATTATTGATGTTATATTAAAAAATTCTCACTGCAAAATCTCATAAGATTGAAAAATATAAATACATTTACAAAACACTTTAAATAATTTCGTTAGTTATTTATAGAAATTCATTTCCGTTACTTTAGTGCTGCCATACATTACCGGTAGCCCCCCTATCTAGGTGGCAAGAAAACTTTGCCGAGGGAGAAAAATAAATCTAAATTGGCCCAATCCTTTGAAATCCCCTAGTTTTTAGCGCCGTTTTCAAGAATAATTGCTACAGACTTAAGAAGTTTTATAAACAACCTGTCAATGTGTAATGACCCTTATTTCATAGGAATAAAGTTTATTATTGAACGAATATCGAGTTATTGGCTAAGCGCGTTGTAAATTTCAGTGTTAGCTTCTTTGAACGCTTTTAGAATAAAATTTGTTATTAAATGACATCCATTTAGATATATATATATATATTATATATTTTAGTACATATTAATTTATTACTTATTTTAACTATGTAATACTAAACGTTTCTATACCAAAACAATATTGAAAAATCTGCATTGTTATTGCCAGCTCTCACTTCCTTGCGAACTACAAGTATAGGACGACATTTGCAAATATTTTTTTCATATATGATACAAACATTCGTGTGAATGTTTGGACGCGCATTATTTATTTTAAAGGCTGGTATAATCAGGATCACTTGGTAGTGTTTTTAAACCTTATTAGACCTACAATTTTTGATTTTTTATATTTAAGTTTTATATGAGATAGCAGGATAAGAAAAAATATGATATAAGTGTATTCGTATGAAGATTCTCTCAATTAAAAAAAAAAATCCATTTTTAAAAGTATATTTGAACTATCAAATTAAAGTATAAAATAGTACATAATAGAGTTATAGTAAGAAACAAATTGATACTTACTTATTTAGATTACTTCTTTATATTCTTAAGGTCACTCAAATTATCTGACCGTTTCTAGAGTCCATACAAAAATACGACAAGTTTCCGCTGACAGGATGTGACGTAATAACCGAGTTCCGGTTTGACAGGAAGTCGTATACCGGATGTCGTAGTTTTCCATGAAGCTGAAATTATGTTACCTATTTCTATGGGCTAATTTTTAAAGTATTGAAGTTTATAAATAATTTGAGATGTTTCACTTCAAAACGTACTCAAAATCAGAAAGAATTTAGGTAAACAATAATGCGATGGACGTTAACGCAGGGTGTCTTATATTGATTTGTTTTCATGATTAAATAGTCGTAGTAAACTTGTTTACAGAACAACTGATGAAATAGTGTTTGCGGTAGGTGAATAGTTACATCGTAAATAATAACCTAAAATAAAACATACACTGCAAATTAAATTCTTCATTACGATTGAAAACATTAAATGCTACTCTTATCAGAAAGGGTTTCACTGCACTCAATAGAATTTTTTGCAAAACACCATTGTAATTACAGATAATCTAAAAACACTAAATGCTATTAAAACTATCAGTCGATAAAGATACCTCAACATACTCACTATAGCTATATTATTTTCGAAAGTTTTCAACATTCCGCCGTGATAAAAACTCGGGATAGATAAAATACGAAAATTAAAAAATCACTAGCTATCAAACTATTTAACACTTCAACAACTCGATGAAAAATACCCACTTTGAACGTGGCCTGCAAATTAAAAAGTTCGCTACAGTTTCCCGCCACAACCTGACAACTATTCCGCGCCATTTTGGTTTTAGCGTAACTTTTTAAACTTTCGCGGTAATGATGGATTGTTCTTTTTTAATTTAAATTAGTCTATGGATACATAGTTTGAGCGAGTTGGGTTAATGAATGTTATAATTATAATTTAATGATTAGACTTTCGATAAGCGTTAGGTAGTTAATTAGGTACATACAAATATGACAGTGGTTTTCATTATTTATACGCACGTTAGCAACTTTGATATGGATAGGATAAGACATTTAGAAAGTTTATAAAAAAAATCTCTTTAGTTTATAAAAAGATTTCTTATAGGTTTCATAATTTTACATTTATTATAATGCACCTCTAGCATAAGTACCTACATATAAGACAAAAGCTCTAGAGTAAATATCTGACAGCTTTGTTCTTAAGTTTCTAGGTTCATTTTAATTTCCAGTATATAATACAAGTATTGAATCTAATTAGAATAACAATAACAGATATATAGTACAAATTGCACCTTCCGATAAAAGTTTTAACCCTCTCATCGCCCCCCCGCTGCGAATTTATTTCGAATTCGTTCTAACAAGATTCCGGTAATCCTTGGGTAAATCTAACTAGATTTTATATTATATAGCTAAGATTTTGAAATTTTTCATTTATGTGTAAGAATGGAAAATGTGTAAATTTTTATATCAAATTTAAAGAAGCAATGAAGAATGATAACGAAAAATATACATATAGCCTTGCACATATATAAAAAAGTGTATTTAATAGAAGTTTTGGTGCTGTCTAATAATTTGATTTGTTCATAACACGTGCCTAATGCACAGATACTTTAAATGTGGGTCTGTTTTATTTCCAATAAAATTAACTACGATTGTCCTGAAGAAGGACGAGGTTTAATGTATCTATTTATTTAATAATGATCTGCTTAGTGTTGAACTAAGGCTAATTTGTTTTTGTGTAAGATTGCAAAAATAAGGAACCTAATCTTTTCCTTTGTAATATGATGATTGAGCCCTCAATGCTAAATGACTTGCTTGAATATCCTCAGAGGGCCATAGGAAGACCCATGGGACTTGAATGAAGAGTCGAATTGAAAAGAAATGAATGTATTAAACTATATTTACATATATTTAAAAGAAGTTACTTGATTTTTTGCTATATTTTCGACTTAAATTAAATGACTACATTTTTGAGGTGCATATATTCTTTTATATTTACTGTGTATCCGTATCAATTAATTCGTTATTTTAAATTTTTCCACAATTATAAATATGAGCTGAAATATCTGACACTACAAGACAAAGGAGTTCATGTTTTTCAGTATATACATAAAGTGAATCATGTCAATCGGTTGAATCTGTGATTCTTTACTTTTTATTGTTTTATAGAATTAGGTTTCGTACTAGCTAATTAATGCTACTTACTGTCTTCTGTTACTTCTGATATATACTACATCTTAAGGTCTTAATAACAAACCAGCAATTCGTAGTAAATTCTATGCTACAAATTATAATCATAAATTACAGAACAGTTATTCAGACGAACAAAAAATCGATACCACCAACGAGCAAAGAACAAAATCTTCCATTATTATTTCCAAAGATATAAATCCAGTGCCGTTTCACTCATTAAGAGGAGATAAAATTTAAATTGCTAAAACTTCCCCCTTCGAAAAAAGGGTTAGTGGGCGTCAAAAAAGTAGCGAGGGGCCAAGGCGAGCCCACTCTCTTGGAATTTTTAAGGGTCACATTTTAATACGAAATTTGGAAAGTCTGCGTGGCCATTCAATTTTATATTTTGAGTTATTTTTAACCACGTCAAATACGAAATCGTAGTAGAAGTAATCGTCTCCAATGATCGTCAAATGCTGCTTATTCTTAAGCATTTAGAAACAAATAAGTTAAAAAGTTAGTATCGTACTAATGGCAGTTATAATGCGGATCTTGAAGGTATATATATATAGTTTATCAATTGTTTATCTATTAATATAATAATCATCATCAGCCCAGCCCAGCCAGTGTGTTCCCACTGGGACACAAGCCTCCTATGAGGGTTCAGGGCATATATCACCACGCTGGCCAGTGCGGGTTGGTATATGTCACATCTCGTCGAATTTTCAATTCTTGGACATGCCCGTTTCCTCACGATGTTTTCCTTCACCGTTTTAAGCAGTGATGATGTTATGTAGGGAATTTAACAATAATACAATTTATTTCTTATCAAGTTATGTTTAATTAGAGATAACAAGATTTATATAAAGTTGTAACCGATCTAGAATGAGTTTTAAAAGAGCCTAGGTTTCAAAAGATCTAACAGTTGAAAAACCTGCCTATAGTTAGCTAAGTGAACATTGGTTTTTGACCTTTAAAGGGGTGCCTATTTGATTTCAGAAAATAGATGACGAGACTTTACTAATAGATTCCTAAATATAGTTTTTTTACAACCGCTACAGAGCATTTTTTGACACTTATTTATACTTTTAAACCTTCCCTGGGCTCATGAATACAAAACTATGGTAATTGGTTCCATTATTTTCGAATTTTAGCGAGACTAGCAATTGATTTCTATATATATACAGATATGAGTCAATTAATAATGCTATTCTAGATGGAATAATTTCAAAATCTTTGAAACAAAGCGTATAAGTAATACCGAAGCTTCTACACTGAGGTATTAACCAAAACGACGAACTTTAACCTACTTTAAAAGAAAAATTCTCCAAGCCTTTAACCGAATGACTCGTAAAAGCGAACTTTTGGCGATGTTTTTAAATAAATGAGCGTTGTTAAACAGTTAATTGGTTGAGCGAAGTTACGCGCGCCTGATTGACGTGTCACTTTGAAAAATTCTACTTTTAGTTCGCAAATAATGATGTAGTATTAAATTGTACTTATATATAATGGATACTGAGATAGAAGTAATCACTACATAGTATTAAGCAAAGTCGCTTTCTCTATCCCTAAGTCTCTATGCATGTTTAAATTTTGAAACGCAACGGATTCTGATGGGGTTTTTTTAATAGATAGAGTAACTCAAGAGGAAATTTTATATGTATAATGGCTAATTATATGGCAACATTAAAACTTCTATTAATATACTACTCCGAATTAACGCGTGCGAAGCCGCGGACAAAAGCTAGCTTTAAAAATAATCGACAAAATTATGTAAAATACTTCGAAAAATATACTGATGTTTAAGCATCTTAATAATTTAATTTCATAAAGCGAAATTTAATGAATAAGTATTTATTATAGCACCATCAGTCTATATTATGTTTCTGCATGGACACACGAAAACTACCTATACGTATTTAGAAAAACGGAGACTAAAATATCATCCTGATGTGAAATACTTTACGTCTGCTAGTTTTCTTGTCAGAACCTCACAGCTGATATCAACGAGCTATGAACCTAATCTGGGTCAGTCACTTGTATGCGAACATTCGTACATACCCGAATGTTTGCGATCAGTTAGGAAAAAACATTTGCAAATGTATAAATTTCATGGTTGTAAATGATAATTATCAGTTAATGTTTCGCAATGTACAATACACACTGGCGCCTAGCTAGGTTTAAATTCAATCTATCAATATTGCTAGATGCTTCTAAGTACGTCATAAGATATAATAAAGGAGATAAATCTAGAGAAATCTAATATATATGGTGTAAATATTGTATGTCATAGAATATTTTTTTATGATATAGGTACTTCTAATACCTATAAGCATATTTTAATACATTTGCTATGATTCTGTTTATCATTAAACGTTAGGCATATCGGGATAAATAATGTTAAGAATAAATCGCATTTAAATCTATAATATTAATACAATGTGTACTTTATAAATTGGCCAACATTGTTTGCAACAATAACGCTCTGCTAGTTCACTAAGCTTATTTTGTTTTAAGAAAATTTTGAACAAAAACCGGCTTGAATTTTCAACTCGATCCAGGCCTTAATTAAAAAATCGTGTCGACTCGCAAATAAAATCAATTCCCCCCACCCCTGGGGAGGCTCACTTTTTCTCTAAGACCCTTCACCTAAGAATTTAGACGTAATTATATTTGTGTAATCATTACGAAGTTTTGATAGACGGGCGCCGATGGGGCCCCCCGATTAAAGGTTTTATACAAAGAAAATGGGATATTTCAAGAATTTTTCAATGAATTTGAATTTGTTTAAAATGGCTTACAGTAAGTGGGTGATGTCTTTGTTGAGGAAAGATTCGGAATACAGTAAATATATTGAATTTGGAAATAGATGATAAATTCCGATTGTCTGTTAGTTATTTACTGATTATGATATGATCTACGATGATATTATGGATTGTATCCCGGCTTTGTCCGCTGCGATACGACTTTACTTATATTTTATACTGCATCATTTAATTTAGGTCATCCATTTGACGTGAAATTGTCACAAACATCATTAAACAAACTAAAGAAATAAAGTTAAGATATATAATATCGTGTAGGATATTCGTCGGAAAGAATTCGAAATAACCCACGGCTCCTTTACCGAGCGCCGTGGGTATCATATAGAAAATATAAGTTCAAAATGCAGATATATATATTTGTGATATTTGTTTTACCGAGTAAGTTTAACTTAGTAATAGGTGGTCATAGTTTTGATGGACTTATTTTAGTGTTAAATAAAACTACAAACATATGTATATCAAGATATCATCAATCAAAACAACCGATAAACAAATAATACTAAATCACGGCGCGATATTTTTATAGAATCAGAGTTGATAAGTCGACATCAAACGGCATTGTCAAGAAAAATGGGGTAGGTGACGCCATATTGAATCCCCCCGCCGCCCACTAAGAAAAAGCTTTTGAAACATGCGGACAAATAGACCCCGGCCAATCGGCGAGGGTTCAAAAAATATGATCAATAGTGGGTGGGTTAAATAATCTGTTTTTATAGAGTTCTTATGTTAGTTGTTGATTTTTTTTCGTTTAAATTCGGGATTCGTTTGTTTCTTTTTTGTAGTTTGGCTATGTAATGATGAAAATAAAAACTGTTTAAAATTATGTTTGTTGTTTTAATTTTGATTTGTATTTCGTGTGCTTAAAGATTGAATATATAGAAATTATTGATTTCAAATGTCAGTTTTTTTTAGGTATACATAAGAAAGATTTGAAATAAGAAATTATATTAATGAAGAGTTAATTTTTCATATTTCATGACTGATTGATATACACTTTTACAAGAGACGACGCCATAATAGCTTCCCACAATCACGCGACCTCGCGACGTCCAGACTGACATAGTTTACACTAGTACTTCTATTGACTTAATGGCCTTGTACTAATTAATAAGAAGATAAACGCGATATCGGTAATTTTCCATGTACTTATAAGAAAAAAATTTAACTCAATTGCTTAAGATAATCACATTGTTTAAGATAAATAAAATGCACATACCGTTTTCAAACAACTTTTCCAACACTTCTTATCTTAAAAACGTATTAAATAAATTAAAAAGACCATATCCAGACATGGTCAGATTGCGACTGATTTAACCCCATCGCTACGGTAGTGGGTCAAACTTGTCTTACCGGTTATCTTGCGAAGGGTCGTCACAAAAGGTGGCAAGGGTGCTAACTGGACATAATAGCACCTATGCTACGTTAATAATAACGCATTACATTATAATATTTGGACCTATTTAAGTATCCAGTGGGCCTTTTGTGATTTCCGAAACTGACCTGACCGGTTTTGGCGGGTTGCTGTTAGTGATGTTTGGGTGTCGATGGATTTATGGTGAATTTACAGTACACAGTATACAGTGTCTGGCATATGATAGTAAAATTATGAAATCATGTTAGTGTCATCAGTCGTTATACAGAAGACAAAAAAGATACGCAAGAAAAAAATAAAAAAAAAAACACAGTAAATACTATTTTTTATACAATTTTGTTTAAAAGTTGAAAAATTTTTTTTTACTTAAAATATAATTATGACATTAAATTCAAATAAAAATACTAATACTTCAATAATAAGTCTATAACTTGTTAACATTGTAGTCATAAATGTTCTTGGTAAATTAGTATTGTAAGTTTTAAACGTTTTTCCCAAAATTTGCACAAACTTACATTAATAAAGTATCGATAAAAACCGCAACTGCACCAAACTATCGACAAGCCAGGTCATCATAGAGCTAAAAAAACAACAATTAAAATGTAAAGAATTGTCCATACCCACAATGCATACGATTTGCATAACCGGTTCTCACGCGTTGGGTTGCAGCCGGCGCTTTGATGGACATTTCTGTCCGTACGTTCTGGAATGGTCGATAGAGACATTGCCGCAGTGACGGGTTAATTTGGAACTGTTGTTTTCTATACAAATTATTGAATCCGTAAAATATATTTAAAACTGTAGGTAATATACTTAGTAGTGATTGATGTCGTTAGGTAATTTATATGTTATAAATGAAAAAAAAAAGGCAACAAACATCTTAATATTGTTTTTATTGCGTATTCTAAATTAAGAAGCTTATACTTGCTTTGTTTCCCGGTTTTGCTCACAATACTTATATAAAAAACCTTTCTGTATAAAATATTTTAATAAGGTGGCTGAGTGGTTGGTTTGCCACATTACGGCGAAAGACGCAGGTTCGAATCCCACCTCGTAAACGTTTTTAATATTAATAAACTAATTGCCAAATTGCATCTAAATAGCTTTAGTAATTATTACGCGATTACACCAACATTATATTATACTAGCTGCGCCCCGCAGTTTCACCCGCGTAAGTCCGTATCCCGTAGGAATATCAGGATAAAAAGTTGCCTATATGTTATTCCAGTTGTCCAGCTGTCTACGAATGGTTTTTGAAAGAGTAACAAAGAGTGAAAGAGTAACAAACACACACACACATTCTTACAAACTTTCGCATTTATTATATTAGTAGGATAAGATTATAGTAGGATATTCGATATTATAAAATTTATATATTAACAAACATAAAAGTTGAAGTGCAAATAACTATAAAGAAAGTTTAAATGTTGTGTTTTAAAGTACTTAGTTGAACTAAAAATGGATCGTCGCATAAAATAACGTTGTAATACTTTGGGACAATATATCAAAGGTGCTACGGAGTTCGTAGCAACTGAATTATACGATAATAGTTTTTATATATATCTTTCAAATAATTAAAAATAATAACTTCTTTTATTTATTTAGTATTACTGTTACTCAAATTGTCTCAGTACAAAAATTACATAATATTGAATGGAAATTGAAATAAAATACAACAAATAACTATGTCGTTTATAGGATCTCTATTACCTATAGTATACTACACTCTTATTTTCAATTTAACAATTTCAAATTGAGGCGTGGTGACTCAGTGGTTAGGACTTTGGAATGAAATCGAAAAATCGGGGGCCTGCAGAAAAGATGAATCTGTAAATAAATAAATAAATAAAAGTAAATACATTTTTCAACTCATCTATATATAATTTGCATCATCTCTGCCCGAATGGGTGAAGATAACATAAAAAGATAATTTATTAATGTAATTACTCAATAAAAATCTATTTTATACTATGCAGCTGAAGTGTTTGTTTGTTTGAATTAACTCTGAAAATGCTAGATCTATTTACAATCTATGAGGCTATATTAATCTTTATACCACGGGCGAAGCAGGGGCGGAACAATAATAAAGAATAAATATCCACCAGTATCAGCTTTAGATTTTAGATTTTATATTCCAGATTAATTTCATTGATTTTAAAAGATAAAGTAATTAACATTGATGGGAAACATCACTGATAAAATCTATCACTGTTAAATTATTTTCAAAGTACAACACAAAGAAGAATATAAAATACTACACATACAAAATACCTTCTCCTTTTACATCCAAAGAACCATACAATTCTATCACGAAAAGCAAGTGAACCCGCGCGGAGTCGTCTATCTTCAAGATAGAATTTCTATTCTTTTTAATCAATGCAACGGCTACATTTAATTACTCACACATTCCGTCCGATAAAAAACTATCAAAGACAAGCAACAATGACCTCAAGACGAAGCAAAGGTCACGTATTGTTATTATAATTAATTGCGAAGGGTTAAGATAATGTTTATTTTCTATTGTCCCAGACTCTATGGGACGCTGCCACGAATTGTTATGTGGTGGCTATTGAATGCTGTCTCAGCGATACGTTTTGTTTAACGACTGGAGGAAGATATATTTGTAGACTCTTGACTTCTTTTATTGCAATTTATGAGATCCGTATTTTGTGGTTGTTTCATTAAAAATGGACAGAAAAAGTAATTTAAAACAAGGATTGTATGGTCATATGCACAGTATAAAATAAACAGAATTATTATTTTAGAATCTTAAACCGTCTTTGTTGTATCCACCTTCGTCCTTCAAGTTTTTGAAACGTAACACCAAATTCTGAGAGTATGGACTATGGTATTGAAATAATGTTATAAAACATTTTACCTACGGGTCAAGAAAAGGCAATCATTTAGAAAGATTAACAGTATTTTGTATATTCTATTAGTATTAGTCACAAATATGCGTTGAACAAAGACTAAGGTTGATCAGATAGAACTACAATGTGAGAAGATAACTATTTAATAACGTCATGTCAATTATACCATAGCGCTGAAAATTTCAACGAAAACAAAACGCTATCTATTGTCCAATAGAGAAACTAAAATATTGTGGCTATCCACCACTAGATGGCATTTATTTGTTACCGCCATCTAGCGTCGAGTAGCAAATTAGTGCTGCCATCTATTATGCAATTATTGTATTAAATTAGTAGTGCCATCTGTTGTTGAATAGTTTAAATATAAATAACGTTTTATTGTTTAAATAATCAAGATTTAAATATTATACTCGTCCATAGAATCGCACTTGTTTATCACAATATCAAAATTTTTACAGAAACAATTTTATTTTAGAAAATTATCTGCCAAATGGTGTTTATACGTTGTGTTCTATTCCACACTAGATGTCAGCAGCAGTCATTTGAAAGGACAATAGTTAATGAATTCATATGAACCGAAAGGAACGGTTACGGAATGTATCAGGTTTTGTTGGATTATCTTATGATTGGTATTTTTTTATATCATAGAAAAAGTTCAGAACAGGAAACATTGGGTAACATGCTATGTAACTGCTTATACTAATTTTCAAATATAACTTTTCCTCATATTTGGACTTCTAGATCTTAATTTAATATTACTTTCAACGATTCGTTTTCGTTCTTCAAATTATAACAGGAAAGAACGGCCGTTGCTTGATTGGTTCACACAACATCATGCATAATATCCGTTTTGTCACGTACAAAGAAATATTCATTAAGAGAAAATGAAACAATACCGTTAAAATAAATTATAAGTGCAAATCACGACATATGTAGTATAAAACAAAGTCACTTTCTCCGTCCCTATGTCCCTGTTAAATCTTTAAAACTGTTTCGTAGTTTGTAGGATTTTTGATTTGATTTTTTAATAGATAGAGTGATTGAAGTGATAGAGGAAGGTTTATATGTTTTTTTTTTTTTATGTTACAGGCGGCAATGGAGCTGGTGGGACGCCTGTTGGTAAGCGTGCCTGCCCATGAAAATTTGGAGAGGCATAAGGTCTATGGCAGACCTTACGCCTCTACAAATGGATTGCCGACTTTTTGGGAAGGGATTAAGAAAGGATGGGTGATAGGAATAAAGGAAAGGACTGGGAAGGGTAAGGAAAAGGATATGGGCCTCCGGCTCCCCCACTCACCGAACGAAACACAGCAGAATGCTATTTCACGCCGGTCTTCTGTGGGGGTGTGGTACTTCCCCGGTGCGAGCTGGCCCAATTCGTGCCGAAGCGTGCTCGACTACCACATGTACAATAACATCTATAAAACTACTCCGAATTTAGCGCGTGCGAAGCCGCGGACAAAAGCTAGTAAATTCTAAAATAAACATCTAAAATAAAGACACTTACTCAAATAAAGCAATCCTTGAGAATTAATTAATGGTTGTTACTTGTTACTCTGTGGAAATAAATAATTAACAGAGGCTGGTTTTTGTTCTATCACTTTAGTTTGTTTTGATCTAAAAATACAAATCCATAGGAAAAAAGTATCTTTTACTACTCCTACTACATATTGTTAGAACACATATATCAGACAAATTGGTGACTTTAACCTAATCCAAATTATTCGAATTAAAATTCCGCTTTTACGTACATTTAAATGTTTTATTTCTACAGTCTATTCCCTAGGGAATCAGCAAAGTTGTGACATTGCTAACACTAAACATAGATTCTAAAACACGCTTTAATAATAGAATCCATTAAATTGTCTCACTTGTTCACCTTAAACTGACTTAATATCCTAATCCTGATTTGGATAGATAAAGATATATTTTACTCTAATCTATACTAATATCATAAAGCTAAAGCTGAAGAGTTTGTTTGCTTGTTTGAACGCACTAATCTAACTTATAATCGGAACTACTGGTCCGGTTTGAAAAATTCTTTCAGTGTTAGATAGTCCATTGATTGAGGAAGGCTATGGGCTAAATATGTACCACGGGCGAAGCCGGAGCGGACCTCTAGTAATGTGATATTAAAATATCCTAAGAATAAATTATTGTATTGTTGCCTACCTAAGTGTAAGTACAAATTTTGAATTAAATCTGTCCGTTTGAAGCGAGTCAAACGATTGGAATTATCAACCGCATTCAAAATATGCACTAAAATTAGATTTATTCGCTCTTATCCTTGAAAGAAAGAAAGAATAAAAAAGAAAGATACATTAATTCTTCTATACTTAGATTCCAATTTCCTATAAACATATTTTATACTCACTAACACCACAGCGTAAAAAGAATGACAAGTCCGTACTACCTACCATAGCTATCATTACAATTCCTTCCAAAAACTACGGTTGCTTAAAGCCACAGAGTATGCAACTTATCGCATTTGAAATAATACCTATTATATATAACCAATAATGCATCACAGGAACGGAATCCACCAGCACCACTAACGAACCATAGAACGCAAACCACTTGTTACATCCACACCGGATGTCCCATTTTTTCTCATCCGCCCACGGGACCCGGGTAACAAATGAGCTTTTAACTGGACCGTTTTTTACCCGGCCAACAGATTTTTCCCCGGTTATTATGGAGATTAATTCAGTGGCCCGGGAGCATGTTAACGGTTGTGTTTTTTTTCCTTTTATTTTATCTTTTCTCGTCGCTGTAAAACGCTTCGTAGTTGCCCGTAATTGATGGGTTTTCCCAGTCATCGGCTGAGGGTGCCGTCAAATTGCGTTTTTATTTTCTCGCCTCTTTCGTTGAGGTGAGTCTGATATACGCTTTAAATGGAGTGGATGATTTATAGTCTTAGGTATGGGATAAATGGCGTTTAAGATTATATTAAAAGATTATGTTAAGAAGCAATTGATTGTGCCATAAATCATTAAATGTATTAATGAAAGAAAGCTTGTTCGACCGTTTTTGAATAGATTTGATAAACAAAGAGTTTATATACGATAATGCAAGTTAAAATATATACAATTATTATTCAGGAATGTAAATACAGTAAAAATATCGAAAGAAATGAAATCTTAAAACGAAACTGATCCAGGCAAAGATAAAAGCAATCAGAAGCCTTTAGGTTATTTCAAAGGCAATTTGTTTTTATCATATTATATAAACAATGCTAGCGAATGAATAAAATTTACCAGGAACATTTTCACTTCTAAAAAGCTTTTTTAACTATTATCCCTTAGAATTTATAATATTAGAATGTACGAAAAAATATGGCAATTAAAGAAATCACTTGATAACGTAAAATTATGAACGGAGTCGCGGGTACATGCTTGTAATATTGTACAGAGTCTGTCAAAATAAAACGCCCGCCGATTTAAACTTTTCTCCATACATAGAATTATAAATGAGCTTGTATGTGTCCTTTTTCTTTTAACGATTCCCCAGCTCGCCATATTCCTGCCACTCTTATATGTTGTAGGAAATTTAAAAAGGGATAAACGGAAAATATGGGATCTGGGAGTGGGGTAGAAAGGTTTGCTACCTTGGGGTATAATTTTGGTTTCTTTATGTCTCACTCTTGCTCCATACGGGTTGTGATCTTTCTGATTGTTGTTTTTTTACAGTTACTATCGTAGACAAGGTGGTGTCCAACGAACTACAAATTATTATAAAACGTTCAGCCGTTCTTGAGCTAGCTAGCTAGCTAGCTAGCAAGTAGTGTAATACTTATATATTTAACATAAT
>NC_052129.1:1821215-1887503 GCF_012273895.1 Zerene cesonia | reverse complement strand
ATATGATGACCAGTTCAGATGTAATCGATTTTCTGTTGGTGTTTTTTATATTCTGATATTTACCCGAAAGTGTATTTTTTATTTATTTAACAATTTGATGTTTGCACGAAATTTGTAATAATAGGTTTTTTTTTTGTTTTGGATAAATAAAGAGTGAATGCTATTTTATATTTTTTAACCAAAATTGAACCGATTTCAAAGCCACTCAAAAGAGAAAAACAAATTAATAAAATAACTAAAAGCGCTTACATAATTAAATATTTATTTTATTTATATTGTTTAAAATACTGGCTAACATCTCTAGAACAGGTTTTTTTATCTAGTTAAGGCGATCGTCGTGTCTAAATGCTTTATTTTAATGAATTGTTACTCAATAAGCTATTTTCATATTTACCGTTTTTCATAGGAAGCCTGTGTCCCAGCAGTGGGAACATATATGGGCTGATGATGAAGCGATTTTCATGATTTTTTATTGTCATTTATAAAAAATAAGTGTCTTCGTTTCTTATTTGACATTTTTTTATCAGAGACCTATTCGTGCATAGACAAAAATCTAAATAGACCAATCAATCATTACACAATGAGAGTGCATTCCAAAGATCAAAGATGTTTCGCACATATTTAATTCTTCAGTTCTGTGCTGCGGTTTCCCCCATTTTTTTCAGTGCGACTGGGGTGTCGATTAGACTAGTGGCACACTGAGCAAATAATTATGTATGTTTTAATTGGCTGCTTGTGTGTGTGTGATTATATGACTACTGTCATTATGTTCTCGTCTTATTAGAATGATAATGTAATTGTAATTTAAAATTTTATTCCATTCCATTTATATAAAAATTTTAATGTAATCCGCACAATAGTATAATAAGTGTATAAACTTATATTCTATCAATAAAATGATTTGTGTAATCATTTTTAAGTACCTTTAACTTCATGTGACCTCAAGGTGGAACAGTATTCAAGAGTTTCACCTTTTCTTTAATTTTATTTAATGAGCCTACTGGCTTGATGATACCGTTTCGAAACCGGTTGTGGATTTTGTATATAAAATAAAAAAAAGGAATTTGTTTAAGTGCTTTTATTAAAAACAAATCTAAAACGAACTTAATAAATAATTATCTGAAAACATAAATAATTATTGCATCCAAATATTACTGCAAGCGTTTTAAAGTACATTTAGTGTATTAAGTAACTATAACTATGTCCTGCTAGCAATGGATTTTACTTTAATCTAAGTTGAAAAATATAACTAAAATATTACTTAAGTTTTCTTATAAATACATGTCAATTTGTTATTAAAAGCGGATAAAAACAATTTTTATTAGAATTACTTCCTATTAGAATTTTTCGATTAAGGAAAAATGTCTCATCCCCATAGGTACTGTACTGTCTGGATACTCATGCTCCAAATTTGTTCGAGTTATCACATAAGATTTGATACAACATGGCCAACTGTTTACTTATCCATATATAATTAAAAATTAATCGTATGTTAACCAGGCGGACATATATTGATTTACCTTTATTTTATTTAGTTTCCGTTTTTGGGTAATTCAGACTGAATCAAACAGACTTTCAGACAGAATTTCATACAGAATCTTATATATTTTCCTTCCATTTAGTTTACCTTTTGGAGGAATTCAGACCGATGAGTTATTCATGTAATATCGATAGTTTCTATTTCTAAATGGGTATAATACATATTTTAACATTATAAAACCCACTCCATCGTTCGAGAAAGTCGGTTAAAATAGTCAGACCCCCAAATCCCGAGTTCCCAGTGTATCATCGACTTTACAAAAACCTTGTTAGCATTCATTGTAGGTGTTTATTTCCGATGTAACAATCCGTTTTATTTTCCATTTGCATATTTTGCTCTGTGTGTTTTGGGTTTTTATTCCCATTATTAAGTCGTGTTGGTGCTTTTTTTGGGATTTTTTATGTATTACTGTTTTGGTGACGTTGCGTATCACGTTTTGGTATTATATAGAAATAATATTAAGATTACAATTGATAGAAATAAGTATACATTTATTTTAAAACACATACAAGTATACCACACGCACACATAAGAAATATTTGGAAAAACAACAGATATAAACGAAAAATTTAAGTGAAATGTATTTAGGTACATTCACTTTATATGTACAATTTCATTATAGTTTTTTATTTTTAAATATATTCTTGTATGTAATTATTTGATTTGTAAAATTTAAAATTTATTGAAACTAGCAAGTAAGTGTTTGTGGGTTTGTTTGATTGTCTTCTTCATCAGGGCATTAGAATATATCCACCAATGAAACTGAGCAATGCGTTGAGGATATATTCCTGTGCGGAATTAGTTGATCTGAGAAATTTATAGAGGTAACTATTTTGAAGTAAAGTAAAAAAAATTATTACCGATAAAATTCCATAGATTTTCACATTACTTAATTAATTTATAATATCACTCCCGCCAATAACACTCAGGGTACACATTAATATCCATCCGTGAAAGAATTTTTGAAATTGGCCCTGTAGTTTCGGAGATAAGCAAGCTCAAATAATAAAAAAAAACTGCCTTTAAATTTCAGAACAATTTGAGACCACACGGGAAGCACAAGCTTTCAAATGAACAGCATCATCAAAATCGGTTCACCCAGTATATAGACGAAGAGACAAATATAAAAATGCATTCAAATTGTAATTGATCCTCCTCCTTCTTTCAGAAGACTAAAGAGTTTGTTTTTTTGTTAAAACTGAAGAGCTTTATATTCTTAAGAATATAATGAATAAAAACCTATTTAGGAATCAACTATATCGGAACATATGATTAACGACCACAGATATGTATAAAAGTATATATAAAAGTATGTTTAAAAGTATGTATAAAATAATTTATTTATACAGCGGGAAACTGAGCTGGTGGTTCAAATAATGTTAAGCGTCCACTGCCCATGAACCACCGTTTCGCAGAGGCCGAGAGAGAGTTGATACCGTATTTACGACACTAGTAGGGAGTACTTTGATTTACATAAAGTATAAAACTCAAACGGAGCCGCGTGCTCCAACTAGTTGATACAAAATACATAAGTTTGTACTTACATAAGCGGTAAATGCTTGAACGTAATACGAAACAATGCGAGCGCGCCCCGATCGTTATCAATTTAATTGGAAATATCCTTTGATTAAACGCAAAGACGTTACAAGTTGACCTAATAAAACAGGTACGGTCTGCAAACAAGGTACGTGTGGTGTTTTTATTAATTTATATTTAAATGTATTAAATTATCGTGGCGCAGTGATTTACTGAGTCAGCTAAATAAATGTAATTTGATTGGTATTGGACAATATTTTCCGCAAACTGTTGTGAATTAAAAGATATTTAAAGACTGGTGGAATTTAAATTATATATTATAGATATATAAGAATGTTACTCTAGCTTTAGCGTATTAAACAGTTATATATAAGACGAAATAATTAAATAATTGCATTTTAACTAGAGTTCTCTTTAACTTGTAGTATATCTATACCACAGGTAACAAAATAATACTATTTATTTGAACGCGATAATTTAAACCGATGACCAAAATTCTTGCATTGCTTAAAATGTAAATGAGTTCTATACCTCGGCTACATACGAGTATGTACAGACGAAGTTGGCACGGTCATTATATATAACTAGCTGTGCCCCGCGGTTTCACCCGCGTAAGTCCGTATCCCGTAGGAATATCGGAATAACAAGTTGCCTATATGTTATTCCAGTTATCCAGCTGTCTACGTACCAAATTTCATTGCAATTGGTTCAGTAGTTTTTACGTGAAAGAGTAACAAACATCCATACATCCACACTTACAAACTTTCGCATTAATAATATTAATAAGATAATTTCTATTTCATCAGCCCATATATGTTCCTACTGGGACAAAGGCCTCCTATGAGGATGAGTGAGCATAAAACATATTTAATTCATGAATATGCTTAACAGGTGATCAGCTTTCTCTGACAGACTTGGGGCTTTTTTTAACTCTTACTGTATTAAATCCTGAAATAATATAGCAATATAGCTCTGCAGTCTTTCATGGCGCTCTTCAAATTACTCAAAAAAAATTTAACGTGAGGAAAACCCCTATTAAGGGGTTTATTTCAACGCTTCCTTAAATCAAAGGTATAGAAAATCATGAATTACGCCAAAAATTTCATTAAAGCAAGTAAACTTGTTTTGCAGACCGTACTCTATTCGTATATCTTAAAATTTCCGCCCAGTGAATCTTGCGGGCGGCGAGATTATGCCAATAAAATTTATGCGAGACCCGCATAGCGGGGCATCCCCTGCTTTTAGTACAATGCCTAAATAGGAACTGAACGTCTTAAAACTTTCCTTTCTGAATATTTATATAGGATACATAATATTGAATTTAAAATTAAAAATTCTTTCCAGTTATATTTTTTATAATTACTAGTAGGTATAGTATTGTTATCTGTGGTTATGGTTTATAGTTGAAGTATTGTTCTTTGTGTTGTATTGAATTCTATTCACAATTATTTTTTCTTTCAACAGAAAGAAATATTATCTGATGCGAATGCAGTTCTTATGTTGGAAGTTTTATTATTGGAAGTAGATGCAATCAAATATCCAATGAATCTAGCCTGAAAATCGTAGCAATACAATAAAATAAATATGTGTATTAAAAAAACTAAAAATACGCTATAATGATAGAGTCAAATAATTAGTCTTACTTGCCCATATGTGGAGTATACGAAGGAAATTATTAAATCCTGACGATCCCTATTAGGATTTTTAAAAATTATCGATCCTTGATAAGTTAACCTACTATATGAACAAAGTATAATAAGTATTTTTTGTTTAAACAATAAAATGTTACCTTACCTTCATATTATTGTATGTAAATCTATTTTTAAGTGATACCATGAGAAGCTAATCGATTTTAATTATATTCAAAACTATGTTTCTAACCATTACAAAATGGGACAAATCATATGAAATCGCGAGAGACGCCGCGGTACACTAGCTGTAATATATAGTAGGGAACTTCGGTGATATAATATCCTTGTGGTTTCAAACCAGTGACTATAAGTTTGTGAACTGATTTACAACCAGCGGTAGGTATACCCACTCGGCTCAACTCACATTTATATTATTACTAGCTGCGCCCCGCGGTTTCACCCGCGTAACTCCGTATCCCGTAGGAATATCGGGATAAAATATTGCCTATATGTTATTCCAGTTGTCCAGCTGTCTACGTACCAAATTTCATTGCAATCGGTTATGTAGTCTTTGCGTGAAAGAGCAACAAACACACACACATCCTTACAAACTTTCACATTTATATTATAATGCCATAACTATTACGAAATGACAAATATTTTCGAGGCTTTCACGTATGGAATAGCGTTTTAACACGCTCTTATTTAATGGATAAGTTTTGAACAATGTTATGTGTATATTTTTTTATTTAAACTCACAACTTTGGAGATTGATTGGTTCTACGAATAATGAATCTTAATGTGTTGTGTGTGTGGATGTATGTGTGTGTGATCCGCAATATATGTACTGATGTTTTTTAATAAGGTGTCTTGCAACAAATTGGTTGATTGGTTTAGTTTTTGAACCGACATTGCAAGAAACGAAGGAATTTCTCAATTTCACTGTATTTTTGTATATTATTGTAGAATCCAGAGAGATGTCCTTGTGATGTCCGTGACGGTATTCGTAGAAAATAAATATTTAAATAATACAGCAATTTTAAGTATTTCTCTCTTTGTTTATCGGAGATGCACCTATATAATATATTTATTATTATTAGGGAATATTATAAAAGAGCAATAAGAACTAGGTACGTTATTTATTTCTGAAACCAAATGGCGTTATAATATTATTTTTGGCTATAATGATGAGAGCACCATAGAAACGCAACTGTGTAAAGAACACATAAACATCTTATACCACGCAACAAAACAGAAAATCCATTATTTTCCCGCAATCCACTTCACAACAGACGTAACCCACTTTCCATATTAATATCCTATCTTGTAAAGCGCCTACATAATCCCATATAGCAATCTCGCTACATAGATACAGTATAAAACTTCATATAAGGAGTTCCCAAGACGATATTAATATTAAGATTACCCCCTACACCTACACGCTCTGTGTGAACGAAATTACACCCTATGTTCACGGGGCAAGGTCGGTTTCTAGTGACAAGGGATGCTGGGGGTGTAAGGGTGTGAGTATACTTGGGGTGAATGTAAAAACCACCCCGCGATCGACTTATATGCTGTATCAAGACACACGCGGTGTGGTGAGAGACGGTTGCTTGTGAGATTTTGTTTGGAAATCCTTAATGTTAGGGGAATATTGTTCTAGAAATATTCAAACTTAACTAGTCATTTTCATTTAAGTACATTATCCATTTGATTCATTCAACTTTAGTAAACCCAACAATCGTGTAAAGAATTTACACGATCGTTAACCTTGTATTGACAAGGATAATTTTTTCCAACCCAGTGGTAAATGTCAAAACTATGTTATGACTTTTAAAACGATGATACAAAAGTGCTTCTATGAGTTTTTTCATTTTTTAACGAGTAGGAAATCTAAGATACTCTAGCTGTGAGGGAAAAGTAGAGGATGTGAGATTTCTACCCACTGGGACCTCCTCGGTGGCCAAACTTAAAGCATAATAGCAGGGATCCCGGGATCTTCAATGGAACGCACCAGGATCTATAAGAAGTCTAAGTAAATAAATAAATTTTTGAGTTTTTGTATGTGAGCGAATTTATGGATATCTCTAGATGTAGTTTTCATTCATTTAAAAATAACACAATTTTTTCTTTTAGTAAAATTTTTCTACCTATAGCATTAAGAGTATTTATGATCAGGCGATCTACTCTGTATTACACTAAAGATAAAATAAAGATAGTTCTAAATTAAAAACTTCATCTTAGCATGGATGTAAATTACCAGCTTTTCTGGGCTATAATGAGAAAAAAATGAGAACAAATTAAAACCAAATTTGAGTGGGACTACATAGCAGGCAACAGCTTTCATGCTAAAAAGAATCAAAATTGATTCACCCACTTCAAATAGATAGATAACAGGGCCTACAAAAAATACATTTGTATTCATACCTCCTCCTTTTCAGCCGACTTCTAAGTAAAGGAAGAGGACGTCAATTCGACTGTATTTTTTGTGTTTGATTCTTCATAACTTTTCACTGGGTGAACCGATTTTTACGATTCTTTTTTTATTTGAAAACTGGTACCTGTCATTTGCTGACATATAAATTTGGTCTAGTTCTGACAATTGGAAAGCGATTCTGTTTTTTGTTAAAACGATTACTTTTTTCAGTCGTAGAACAGAAAGCATCTATGTCTTACTATTCTATCAAACTAACATCCACCGTATGATCCCCGAAACATACATTCTAAAAAATATAAAAAAAATCCAAATGTATGCGAACGGCTCGACCAATACCGCCATTATTTACCTTTTAATAGCACAAGGAAGGTTCCTACAGCAAAAAAGGTGCCACTTGTGAACGACGGATCGCAATTAACAGATAAATAAAAAGATAAATTGATCTAGAAATTTCAGCAGCCACCATTTCGCCGAGAGCACAATTTCCCCCTAAAATTTTACCTCGCCCGACGCGCATACATATTTATCAAGTAACATCTTATACCTTAGATGATATTTATTGCGCAAATATTCGCGAATTCGTATGTTTGTATGTCATGTACAATGTACATAAGAAACGCGCGATTTTCGCGGATTGCTTCAGTGATTTCGATAACGCTTTGTGGATTCCTAAATTCATTTGTACTGATAATATAAAGTGGTATTCAAATTATTATAAAGTAGTTTTGAATTTTATTTCTGTTTCTACGACTAGCGGTCCGCCTGGTTTCGCCCGTGGTAGCCTTAAGCACTCGGAGATCACGTACATATCCACCTGTATATATAAAAATCAATGTCTATTTACCCTGGTCACGTCTTCACGCGTGAACGGCTGGACCGATTTCAAAAATTCTTTTACCATTAGAAAGCTACAATTACACTGAGTGACGTAGGCTTTATATGTACCACGGGTGAAACCAGGGCGAATAGATAGTAGTAAAAATAATATGAAGTCGATCCTGTAGTTGCTGAGTAAAGCGGAAACAAACGAAGTCTACACCTGTGTATTATTAATATACTAGCTGCGCCCCGCGGTTTCTCCCGCGTAAGTCCGTATCCCGTAGGAATATCGGGGTAAAAAGTTGCCTATATGTTATTCCAGTAGTCCAGCTGTCTACGTACCAAATTTCATTGCAATCGGTTCAGTAGTTTTTGCGTGAAAGAGCAACAAACATATAATATATAACAGTAGATCGGATGCCTCCGTTTATCCGTCCGATTTACACTTGCCCGGTTAAGAACTGATTTGGGTCTAAATCTACGTCTAGCATTTCAGTGTTAAAGCGAGTGCTAATGAGTTTCACATATTTTTTTCTTTTAGTATTGAAGCAAAAGTTTTACGAAAAACGTTTAAGTGTTTATTTAGAAATTCCTCACATTTTAATGTGTGTTTTAAATACTACACAAAGATATTTTGATAGTGCCTTTAAAAGCTTCATTATTGATTATTTAATTTCTTTTTTCAATTTCTTTTAAAAGGAATTCCCATAAGAGAGACGTCCCATGAGAAAGTGCCCTTAATGTTATCTTATGAAACTTTCATCTAAATAGTTTATTTTATATTATCTGTGGCAGAGTATTTTTATAATGTAGGAATTTAATATCTATAAAGTTTAGATTGCTTTACTCTGATGAATGTGAAAGTGGTCTCAATATTTCAAAATAGGTATTTGTATTTAAATATGTTGGCAGAGCTAGAAAGCAATTCCTTACTCTGAACAAGAAAAGTCAGTAAATTTATATATATAGCAATTATATGATAATAGTTATTTACATAAGAAAACCAAGACCAACAAAACAGTATCTCGTATAAAACAAACTATTAATATTAATAAGTTTTAAGAACAGTCACAATTTAAAATATCCAATTAAAATAAAATCATAACACAATTGAATAAAGCACGCAGCCTCTAATTAAACGAGAGAGGACGGAAAATCATTTTAAAATTCGCATCACGTATACGAAGCGTACAAAACGGAATATTTTCACTCGAAATCTGCAGAAATTAAAACTAAATCGCTCGACCCGATTTCAAAAGACACACACTACTATAAACGGCAGGTATAGCGAACCCTCGGTAAGAATTCTATTTTGCAAAAATATACGAATAGTTATAGGGGTGGGGCGTCGAAGGAAGGAGCGGGGTCGGAAGTGGGTGAAGTCACGGGGTGTTTCGGGCGGGGTGTCTCCTAAAAACGGTTAAGTAGCTCCCCTACCCTCTATAACTATTTTATACGGTCCCCTTAGAAAGACAGTGAGATGAGGCCGCCGCGATACGCCTATAGCGTTGCTTGGGGTAGAATTTTAACGTGTCTAGCCGTTAAGAATTCATGGCGGATTCATTATTTAATATCTAATTAAGGGTTACCTATGTATTTTGTTTGTTTTATTTTATGATGGTATAAAGTTAAGGAGAAGTATAGATTACTTATAATTTCTACAAGATAATTGGGTTTTAACTGTATTTTAAGATGAATATAAATTAAAAAGAGTTAATAACAAAAACACTTTCATAAGCCATAAATATGTGATACTCAAAGGAAAACAAATTATTACAAAAGAAAATACATACTAACTCCTTGGTTCAGCAATTAACTCGTGAGCCTGATTTAGCCTAGGTCCTGGATTAAATCCTTGCTGAGCACTAACTAAACAAGTCTTTTCATAGTATAGAAAGTTCATTACGGGCACAGCTATGAATCAAAAGATACATCCGATTTGATATTCATTTGTTTCACATAAACGTGAAACTATTTTTCACAAAAACCCACATTTTACATTTAGAAATACTTCATTCACGACACACTACATAAAAGGAATAAAATACGTATAGTCGTAACTTGACCGTAACGATATTAAAATAAACTGGACTTGACAATAAATCTTCAAATTCACCTGTTTAGGGTAGGGACGTAGCCGGTTCTTTGTTAAGACCACATTGTTGGCGGCACCATATGACACAATAAAGTGATAACTTCGTGAGAATCGTGCGTTTTTTATAAACCTGTTTTTGATCTATTGTTGATTAGCATGTTTTTAAGCATTTTTGTATTGACATCTTGATTGAAATAAATATATTTCGAGCATTGTCATCAATTGTGTTTAATAATGTGTTATTTGTTATAGATACACTAACAATTATGCTTACAAAAATCACAAAACATTTTCATAACAATAAAAGTAAATATTTATTTTGTTATTCCCGAATCTTTTATATGTGTGCCTAGTCACACTCCAGTCTTTCATTTCACTTTCGTCATCTGTAAAAAAACCCAACCACTAACAAGTTTATTTAATACAAAATTCTCATAAAATCTCTAAAGGGGAAAACGTATTTTCGTCCAAAAACAACTTTACCTTCCCACGACCCCAAGAATCATAACTCGTTCCCTCACAATATCGTGAAGACATCGAGCGACGTAGTACTGCTCATTGTGAACATGTTTTAACTAAACTAGATTCGATTTAACCATCTTCACCTTCACTAACAGGTCGATCGAGAATTTTTGAAGATATACTTTAGTTCGAATTCCCACCAGACAACATTGATTTCGTAAAGAAACCTGTCGCAAGAATGGGTATTTAAAAGTGATGTAATGTTATTAATTGAAGATAAGGAAAAACCTGTTTGATTGGGTTTTATTTCACTTCTTATACAAATTCTTGGTGATTGTAAATTGTTGATATAGTATTGCGATTATAATAGGATTATATGATATAAATATTGTACAGGGTGGTATTATTGAGAACGTAATTATCAACTTCAAAAAATCATATTGTAATAACAGAGGCGCTGCTTTAAAAACTGCTAGTAATAAAAAATATAAATATTGATATTACTATATGGCTATGGAGCTTAAGCGGCTATGTTGTAATAGAATATTTAGGAATTAAAACAATTTAAGATTTATTTAAACATCCAAATAGAAAAATAAGAAGTAAAAAATTAATGTAGATACAAATCGAACCAAAGGTTATCACCACTGACGCGGTTGCTTGTACCCATGTAAAAAGCCAACGTCTAAGGCGCACGAAGCAGCGGGCGGTGGGTGGTGGGGGCGCCGCGGCCTGTATACATACTCGCGCGTCTGTGTGCGTCCTCTCAACGCATTTGTGTGCACGCTTTATATTTTCATTTCAATAGTTTTTACACTGCAGCCGTAGGCGTGAGTTGCACATGTGTGCGTTAATGCTGTATTGATTTAGACGGAGTTGGCAAGAAATTTATTACGTTAAGATAATCTGCTGGAGTAAATGAAATTTGTTTTGCTGTTTTTGCTCGGTTGTAAAATAAATCATAGTTCAGATAGATAATGTTTTATACAGCTTTGTTAAATATTAGAATGTGTTAGGTGTTAGAAAATATTTGATAGTCTTGTATTAATGGCGTTTCTTTTAATTTAATATATTTAACTACTTATAAGGTAATTCAAATGTGAGTTTAGATCAAGGATTTATAAAAAATTTAATGGAAGTGAATGTCTTTGTGAATTATGTAATTAACTAACACGAAATAAGACTTAATGATATAAAGTTTAATTAAAATACTTTAACACGCTTGTCTATATAGGAAATGAATAACTAAAAAAGGACTTAAATCACCCATCATGCTTTACAAAATTTACGATTTCTACACTTACGTTCGTAAATAGTACCTCTCAGGTTTACATACATAAACACCACACCTAAGTTAAAACCAATTGAAACTTCCAACCAAAGGTTGCCCACCCCAGCGCACACCGCTCGCTCGGCAGTTTGAAAAAGCTAGCGTCTAAGGAGGCGCGGGGGGGAGGGGTCTTATATTTTAAGATGGCTTCCGCGGTAATATCGACGCGCTCCCGCCCGCCCCCGCGCCGCGCCACCGCGAGCAGTTTTCAGAGATACGACGGTTTTTTTTAACTTTTTGAATGATTTAGTATCGTAGCGATATCTGATATAAAATTATTATGGAACTACTGGAAGTCTATAATATTCCTGGTCTATAAAATTGTCGTATTTTAAATTTATGATTAAATGAAGATGTACTTCAATTACATATATAATTAATTATTTGTAGAAGCTTAGTCAAATTATGAGTGCATTACTTTCAAAATATTTATTGTATTGAGAAAAATTTTTGTAAGACGTCTATTTAAAAATATAAGTAAGACCTTTTGTTCTATTTTCTTTCTGAATTAAGTATTTATTTAGTTGTAGTGTAAAATAAATGAATGCATGGCTATAATATTATAGCCTTCACCTGATATATTACCTTCTGATGTAATCGACTCATAAAGGAGTCGATTGAAAAACCTTTTAAAAATAAACGATAAGGTTAAGTAGAATTATTATTTTTGTCGTTATATATTATTAATTTACCATTAATTTTCATATGGAAACTTTTAACAGGGTCAATATCACTTAAGAATAATCACACGTTTCTTACTCAATGGTGACAATTTTAATGCAAAAAGACTATTTGAATTTGGATGCAAATCTGGCATATAGGTAGATAGATTGTAGAATCTAGACCAGCACCACTGAAGTTAACCTGGGTACGCATGAAAACTAAAAAAATACAAACACAAAAATACAAGTACAAAAGTAATATCATATAAATAAAATTATTAATCCTTAAAACGTGAATTTCATAGAAAAAAACAGCATGATAACAATAACATTACAAATTTATTTAATATAGGCAATTAGTCAAAAATAAAACTACTTAAAAATAAGTTACATATTAAAAATATCATTAAAAACGAACTAATCAAACTTATAAATCATAACAACATTTCTAAATTACGTTATATCATATTCGATAAATTAGTTGATTAAAACAGTCCACACATCAGTTATCATAAGAAGCCCTAACTAGGTATTTAATCACTTCGTGTTTTTAGAGTGTGGTCGCTTTTTGAATCCTGACATTCGCCTGAATGACTCCAGACCTCTATCTATGATATCATCTAGTTCATTTATCTTCAAACTTGCGACCGGCATTGGATTTCCTTCAATAACTATATTAATCAAACCAGAAGGCCGTCTATCCAATGACTTCTGATATAAAAGTACGTTTAATATTTTATTTAATGACACGTAACTTAAATTATTATACCCAATATTTAAATAGGACAGAGAATTATTCCCCTTGCAGTACAAAATGCCTTCTCTAACAAATGTATTGCAAGAGTTAAAGGGATCTTCAAAATCACCAATTACAGTTTCAGCCATGTTAATTGCTTTATCATATAATAACACTTCCACGTTAATGAAGCTTTTTGCATTCGGATCCACAAGCGATTTCAACGATCCCTCTTTGTCTAGCTTGCCTCTTTTAGTGGAAGGAGTCGATGGTGGCCTCAGCGATTTTCGTTTCGAAGCTTTCTTGTCAAAATCACCGGCTTTCAAATCTTGCAGTATCTTCGCGATAACGTCATTTTTGTGTTTAAGAAAGTCCATGTGTCTTTGGCGGGATTGCATTATTTCATCTGTTAGTAGCGGGAATTCACTTAAAACATCAAACAAATACGACGCACCCCCATCAGATATTCTATTCCCAGCTAAATTCAAGTAAGTCAGATGTCTATTAGATCTGAGTGCGTCAGCTAAATATTTAGCGCCACTATCTGTTATTTTGTTTGATGATAAATTGAGGATGCGTAGATTTTTAGAAGCTGGTAAGGGATAAGCGAGTTTTGAAGCGATCGTCTGAACTATTGTATTGTCGATCCCACAACCAGCTAACGATATATACCGGAGGGGATTCTCTGATTCAAATAATAAATAGTAATTGGCTTCACCCAGAAAAGAATAGTCGAGAATTATTTCGGTTAGATGGGAATTGTTGAGGAACTTACAGATTTCGTATATCGTGTACTGATCTAGACCACAGTTGATGGTAATGTTAGTGAGATTGGTTTGAAATTGGATCATGAGGCCGATGATTTTCCAGATCTTTCGAGGAATGACTTTGTTTTTCAGGAATTTCAATTTGATTAGGTTATCACTGGCGTCGTATAGGGCTGTTATTTGAAGAGTCTTGCTGGTGGTTGTGAATGATATATCGAATGCATCGCTTCTACCGTCTCTGTTGTTCTCCGAGTCGACTTCCAAGCGTGAAGTGAGTTTTGCTTTGCTTTTCGCTTTTTTCATACGATCTTGGTGGCCAACGCTTACATATTCATCTGTGAAACACAATGATATAATGATGAATGTTTCAATCGAATAAAACTTTAATGCTCGTCTTTAACACGTTTTTATTAGCTTTGGCTGTTTTTAAAATTTGTACGTAACCGATTTGCTTAGACTAATATTTGAATCACTCTAAACTGACAGATTTAATTTGAGCTTTGTACACTTATCAAGTGGTGACAATACAATAGTTTCATGAGTTTATAGTATTATCTTAACCTATATAGCAAGCAAGGGAAAAATTTTATAGATTCCATCTTAAAAGCGTTTTTTAACTATATTTATATTTAATACTCTTTGAAGGAGTAACGGCTAATTTATATAAGTTATAGTAAAAATAATTGTGATGAAACGAGTATTTACAAGAATCAAAAAGTTTGACGATATCTGAAATGATGGACTTGGTGAGCATGGTAGATAATAGCCTAGAGCCTGTATAAAAATACAAAAAAGCAGATGATGGTAGCAATATGTGCTTTGAAAGCTTTGCTGCTTAATTTCTACTTCAGTTTAAACTACAGAGGTTCTTGCTGACTCTTCTGCTGACTCTTTTGTAGAAACTGCTTTCCGAACCTGTGGTTCTTATAGAAGAAGTCTTATTACATAAACATGTGAGTTTAGAGAAATTTCTTGGCTATATTGATAACATCTAAGTCATAATAAGAAGTTTCTAGAATCCTTCTTACTCTGCAGATCCCTTGTGATAACTACCACGAAGTCCAACTGATACTGGTTGCAGGCCCAGGGAAGGAACGCGCAGAAGTCATCTGGCAGCGGTTTCTTCTCACCACACTCTTCCTCACTCTGCTTTTCCATTGTAAACTTGTATAAAACACTTAAAAGATATACAAAACCAGGTAAACTCACGAAAATGTAGCGAAAATTGACAGCTGTCATTATTCCTTTTAAAGTCATAGAGGATGTGTGGTCAGTAAAGAGTATTATCTTATATCTTTAAACGAGCAATTCTTGTATATATATATATATATGATTGGAATCTCGGGATCGGCTAAAACGATTTTCATGAAATTTAGTATATAGCGGGTTTCGGGGGCGATAAATCGATCTAGCTAGGAATCTTTTTTAGAAAATGTCATATTCGTGTGTTATCGACTTAAACTTAGCGACTCTTCCTGACATCTATTGGCGAATAATAATACTTATACTATTTTTCTTCCTGCCATCTATTCGCGAATAATAATACTAATACTATTTTGAAGTTAAACCGAGCAAAGCTCGGTCATCCAGGTACTAGGTTATTTCTATTACTAAGACTTCAATGTGCGTCCGTCTCTCTGTCTGTCGGTCTGTCTGATAGTAAGACATTAAAAAATAATCATAGAAGATGCATTTGTAGCTACTTTGCCAACAGATGATTAAAAATCGAAGCTAAGCAACGGTTGGCACGGTCATAAATTGGATGTGTGATCAATTTTTTTTGCAGTTGTACTTTAGCTTATTTGTATGGTGTTCTTAGTGTCGCGAGTCAGACTCGCACTTGACCAAGTTATGTTAATAATAAATATTAAAATGTCTGTCTAGTATAAACATAATCGCATCTAGATATGACTTGTACCTTGAAGCCACAGATTATAAATAGTTTAAAATAATTATATAAGGTAAATATTAAAACGGTTTATTAGAACCGTATGTGATTATGTAAATAAGTAAGAAGTAGCGAGTCATCCCCCTCGCCTCCTTGTAAAGTTTGCGATATTATACGAGAGTTGAGAAACCCTTGCCGTGGTCGCTTAGCGTGGAAGAGGTTCTATATTAAGAAAATGGAGTAAAAAAACCTGACGGAAAAGTAAAAAAACCTGCACTTGGGGTTTATATTCACTTCGGTTATAGCAACAGTGATACATTTCTATACATGATAATAGGCTAGGGTATAAATACGCACACAAACATATGTGTTTGTGCGCGACGCAAACACACTCTTAATATAAATCTACACCAATATTATAAAGAGGAAAATTTTTTATGTAGCATGATTACAACGTTTTCCCTCAAAAACCACTGGAATGATTTCAAAATGTTTTTCAGTATTAGAAAGCTGCAACTTCACTGAGTGACTTAGGTTATACATATTATATAGCACGGGCGAAGCCAGGGCACACAACTAGTACTGAATAAAACTATTGCTAAATGAAATTAAATTGATAAGATCATGTTGAAGATACTTGTGAAAGGAACTCTTAGATATTAAAATTATGGTCCCGTTAAGATAACAGACAAATACACAAATTTATGATAAGATTCATTGTGTAGTCGAGCATGCTTTTACACACCCCACAGAAGACCGGCGTGAAATAGCATACTGCTGTTTCGATCCGTGGGGGAGCCGGAGGTCCATATCCTTTTCCTTACCCTTCCCATTCCATTCCTTTATTCCTCTCGTCAATCCTTTCTCAATCCCTTTACAATTCGGAGTCAGTAATCCATTTGTAGAGGCGAAAGATCTGCAAACGATCTTACGCCTCTCCAAACGTTCATGGGCGGTGGTAGAGCTTACCATCAGGCGACCCACCAGCTCCATTACCGACGGTGACATAAAAAAAAAACAAAAAAAAGAAGATTTTTATTTATTATCGAACTCCGAAACTAAATACTCGACTTTGTTCGACATATTTATTGAAATTAGACTCATCTGAAAGCGTATGTCATTCAATACGCCCAATATTTGTAAGATAAAGCCCATTCCGCACCAACTTGCCCGCAAGTAGCGGTAAGAAGTGGCAAGGACGCCATCTTGAATCTCAGCCCGCGCCCGCGATCGTTATTTCACGTGCCATATAATTACATATTAAAATACGTTAGTGTGAATATTTTATATGAGTTTTTTTATAAAAAAAGTTCAGCTCCCAGGTACAGTTTTCAAATAAATAGCATTAAATAGAAATGCCCAGTGTGATTTTTAGTTATGGAAATTGTAAACTATCAAAAATGTACGTTATACGTATAAATTTTTATGTATTTAGTGGGATAATCTAATACCGTAATTTAGCATGGGACTTCCAACTTGAACCCTGTTACGTAAGCGCTGCCATACAATAATGAGATCTATCTAAACTGGTAGGTATATGGACCTTTTCTTTCTATAAATCCACTATAATAATTCTAATTCTGATAATCAACGAATGAAGAATGATAAACATATGAATTGGAATTACGTGAAAGTGTCTTCAAAAGTTGACATATTGTAAACAATATTTTTAATGGTTTTCTTCAATGGTATATACATTGAGGTTAATTCTCATAGTCTAGATTTTTTTGTACTTTTTTTTATTATGAACACATAAGTTATCTGTAAATTGTACAAATAAGACAATAAGCATATAAAAATGTAATTGAAAGAAAGAAAGAAAAAACATTTATTTATGTGAGACGGAACACGAAACACAGTTGAATAAAAAAAAACAATAATAATATATAAAATAACTAGCTGCGCCCCGCGGTTTCACCCGCGTAATTCCGTATCCCGTAGGAATATCGGGACAAAAAGTTGCTTATATGTTATTCTAGTTGAACAACCGTGACAGGTGAACACCTGTCTACGTACCAAATTTCATTGCAATCAGTTCAGTAGTTTTTTCATGAAAGAGCAACAAACACACACACATCCTTACAAACTTTCGCATTTATTAGTAGGACTAGTAGGATAACAGCAAAAAAATGCAATAATATCACGACTACTACGATCCACCGAAGACGACCTTTTTGGCGGTACTGTGGGACGTGTCCTACATCGATCCAAATTATCTTATTCATTTTCTTTTATCCGGACTATGAGATGATTTGAACAGGATTTTTTATCTGATTAAATACATGTGGACAATTATTAATAATCTGTGCTGTTGGTGAGTCTTATTTGAGTTTGGCTGTCGCCGAAATTTGACCATAACTGTTATTATGACTATAAGGTATGCGTATTAGAAGCACAAGCATCATACATATAATTTTAAGGCGCTTCCCGCGTACAGACGCGGTATGTACGTACAGATGTATGTATGTCTTTAAAAATGGATTTTGATGAGATTTTTTAAAATAGATAGAGTGATTCAAGAGCAGGGTTTATATGTACAAGAATATATATTAAACTACCTCGTATTTAAAACATGCGAAGCCGTGGGCATAAGCTAGTAATATATAACATAATGTGTAATACAAACTACTAACTTTCTTTTACCCGCAGCTTCGCCCGCGTGGTCAAAATTAATTATCATGGCGCTGGTTTTCAAAAACCTTTGTTAGCGGATGCCTACATCATAGCTATCTACATGCTGAATTTCAGTATAACGGTCTAGCAGTTTGGGCTGTGTGTTGATAGATTAATCAGTCACCATTGCATTTTATTTCAACACTAGCGGTCCGCCTCGGCTTCGTCCGTGGTACATATATAACTTATAGCCTTCCTCAATAAATGGGCTATCTAACACTGAAAGAATTTTTCAAATCGTACCAGTAGTTCCCGAGATGAGAGCGTTCAAACAAACAAACTCTTCAGCTTTATTAGTATAGATTTGAAATATAAGTAATTGACGCCATTGAAACATCCATGAATGGAATCCAAACGTCCGAATTTCTTCCCCCACAGTCGTTTCCTATTTAAATGTCAAATCTTGCCAACTTAGAACCGTGTTCAGAATACTGCGGCGTTCAAGCAACTTTAATTTAACTTGGTCCTTGCTTAGCGTCAGAAAACTAGTTTGCGCCGTGTGTTCGCTTGCTATTTGCGATATTTTCAAGTTGCTTATATAAACACGTGTTGGATTTATATTAAATATGTTTATAAGACGCATATTAATGATAATATAAATATATATTGTAAAATACGTTATTTCTGAGTTATGTTTATGATTTCATGTTTTTGCCTATTATTTTCGGAATCAGTCTGTATGTATGTATGTATGTATGTATGTAACAGTTAAGGATATACGAAACATTAGAAAATCAAATAGATTTTTAAGGAACAAACGTAAGGAATGTAGTGTTTAATAATTTTATTATTAATATATTAATAGTAGTAATTTATATTTACATGTGATTTTACTAATTTAAACACAATCAACGAATAGATTTCATCTTTCATCCATATAAATAGATAGAACAATTGTTTTATAAGTAAACTAAAATTTAAAAATAACGTATAATAACGTCGTAAATTCAAACCCAACAATAATAATATATCCAAAGACGACATTAAAATTAAGCAATTTAATTAACTGTTAGAAATTTTGAGTGTCTTCAATGTCTCAGGTGGCCCCCCCACCCCCGTGGGAGGAAGATCTCTATTTTCGCGTCTCGAGAATAAATACATAGGCAGTATTGATTTAGTGGTGTGAGTATACGTTGGATGGTTATGGTGGAATGTATGTGCAATGTTTTAAGTTTACGTGAATTTAGAATAAGGAGCTTGGAGTTTGGGAATGGATTTATAAAACGGTTTTATGGTGGTTTTTATATGAGTCTGCGAGTATTTATCTGTAGTAATATATGAAATACTAGCTTTTGTGCGCGGCTTCGCACACGTTAAATTCGGTAGTTTTATAGATGTTATTATATATAAATCTTCCTCTTGAATCACGCTATCTATCAAAAAACACCCCATCAAAATCCGTTGCGTAGTTTAAAAGATTTAAGCATACAAAGGGACATAGGGACAGAGAATGCGACTTTGTTTTATACTATGTAGTGATTAAAGAGTTTGTTTGATGGTGATAATCTCAGAAACATTTGAACCGATTTAAAAAATTCTTTCGCCGTTGGAAATGAATGTTGCGTACGTAATCCTTGTGTGGCTAAACATGTACCACGAACGAAGCCGGGGTGGACGCTAGTGTTCATTATAGCTAGTTGTAATAATAGAGGCGAGAGACACAGGTGGGGGTAGGGCATTTGTTTCTTCGGGATACATTACCTTGAAAATATAAAAAACGATGTAATTTATGTAGTAATATAGTTAACATATTATTTTTAATCAATTGGTGTTTAATTATTTTTATTTATGTTGATATAATATATTACATCAGGTGATACTAGAGACTTTATAATTTGCAATTCCCTCGTCCCCTACTGGGGTATAGGGCAGATGATATACATCTGTTTCACTGATCGGTTTTCTTTATGGACAAGTAGGTGATTAGCCTTCTGTGTTCTGCTAGAGATATTTTTTTTTGCGTCCCCACCGGGAATCGAACCCAGGACCCCTCGGTCCTAAGCTCACGTGTTAATCACTGTCGATCATTTTTCCAATGCTCTATGCAGTTCGTATTTTAATCTATTTTAACTATGTAACATTGCTGTTAATTTAGTATACCAGCCCACAGCTATAGTTAGTAATTTTAATAGCATCTTGTTAATCCGTGGGGGGAGTTATTAACTTGGGGGAAACCTCCTCCCGAGAAATTACCTTCAGAAACTGTTATTATGTTGTCAGTTTTAGTCAATGGCGCTTAAAATTACGCGCTAGCATTAGGAACAAAAAAGATTTAAGATAGTATTTAATACGTATAAATTACGTACATATAGTTCCTTGTACTATAGGGTTTCGATGTTTTTTTACGGATTTAAAAAGGGGTTTTTATAGGTTTTTCTGAACCATTTGGTGGTAGGATTGTTACAACACAATTATTAGGGAGAATAAAAATTATCGAAATAAATATTATATTATAATCGTATTATTTTTAATATTTTTTTTACTTTTCTCACTCCGTCTTCAACTTTGATAAATCAATATATACATTAAACCATACTAAACAAATTATGAATGAATGAAAAACGATTTATTTTACACCAACACAAACAAAATAAAATAGATATATTTGTCAAAAAAGAGAGATGAACAAATAGCGGCCTTAAGGCTTCTAAGCAATCTCTTGCAGGCAACATTTTTAATGTAAAGGCAATCACCTTATTTGATATCTAAGATGATCTTAATACAAGAGAATTAACTGTATAGTAAAACTCGTCTTACAAGAGAAGCCAATGAAAAAGCTATTAAACAATGGTAGTATGTTCAAAGCACTGGAATTTTCATTAAGGCAATAATATTAGCCGAGATAGAGCGGCAGAGGTTCTCAAAGTTTATCTTATCTTCCCCAAATAAGAGCATATAAAAATTATAAGTTTGCATCTAATACAATAAAGATATTAAGAATATAATATATACATTAATTAAGTATAAAGACTCATATTGTTAGTAACAATGTGCTTAAAAACTATGTTAGTACATTAAATTAAAATTTGAAATTATTCTATTCTATACCATTGATGTAACTTACAGCAATGATTTACATATGTATTAACAATCTAGTCAATTCGCAATACATTGTAATAAATTTATGGTCTGTATCATATATAGATGTTATTAATAATTATAATATAATAGGCATATTATTTTATGGTTTTGATCTGTTTCACTGAGAATTTGTATGAATAATATCGACATTGTCTAAAATAACAAGACAGTATTATTTGACCGCTCAAATGGATTGGTAAGGATAAGTAAATGAGACACTTAAACGGTTTTCCAAATTTATTATTTAAGTCTTATAATTAAGAAGTGGAAATATTAAGGTTTACAATATAATTTCTTCGTTTTATGGTTCATCTTACAATAAAATACCATAATTTAACATCATGCGTAATCAAAAGAAAAAGGTCGTCTATTGGAAAAAACAAAACGATTATAAATCCATAAGAATTACAATTTCAATTCGAAATCTATGGAATTCTATTTTAATAGTTTGAGAAGCACAGACCCAAGTAGTGAGATGAATGTGTTAAGACACGAATGCTTGCTGAGAGTTACTTTCAGTTCATAAAATATATAAGTGCTTAAGTTTCGGAATTACATGCGTGTAGTTAGTTTCTATGTATCGTAAGTTTGTATGTACATATGTATTTATACTAGTCGCTCGTCCTGGCTCCGTCTGGGTTGACCGGATAAAACAAAATATAACCTACTAGCTCTGCCCCGCGGTTTCACCCACGTAAGTCCGTATCCCGTAGGAATATCGGGATAAAAAGTTGCCCATATGTTATTCCAGTTGTCCAGCTATCTACGTATCAAGATTTCATTGCAATCGGTTCAGTAGTTTTTGCGTGACAGAGCAATAAACACACACACAGCTTACAAACTTTCGCATTTACAATATTAGTAGGATAAGATTAGAAACTGAATTAAATACTACTGTCTATACAAATACTCAAGATACACATTGCAACTCGTTAGATCTTCAGTAGCAAAGTATTTATAAGAATTTAATAGAAATTCACTTTAAGAATGGAATGAATAAGTATAAAAAAACGTAAAATTCGAAGCCTATTTATCCAAATATTACAGGTACAACGCCTAAAGACATATTACCAGCGCCCCTCCTAAATCACCTGCGTCATTAATTCATTTTAAGACGCCTAACACGGCAACCCCTTAGGAGAGCATTTGCATATTACAAAGTATGGAAGTTCGCTAACGAAGGGGGTGTGGTTGGGGTGGCCTAAGGTTGCTGGCGTAAGACGGGAATTGTGCGCAGGGAGGTATTCGCCGAGATGTCGGGAAATATTTTGAATTTGGGACTTTTTCGCCGCTTCTATTTCGTGGTCACTTATATCACACACATGCACTAATTGTCTGTGGCACGCGCACACACTCGCAACTGTTCACGGTTTTAATTCGTCATGAGTATTTTTACTGAGAGTGTAAATTTGAAGAACTCGCACCCCTGATATGGAACTCCAATAGCCCAGATACACTATAAGATGTACACAGGAATGACGTCTTAGTGAACAGTGTTCAGTGTGATGGGCATTTTCTGTTAATAAGACTTGGAGATGTGGAACTCACGATGTCGAACTCCAAGACCCCCTAATACAAAATAAATGGACGTGATGCCTTAGCAAAAAACGTTCAGCCTGTTGGGTATTTTCTATTGACTTATAATAATCGGGATTTGGAATATTATTGTAGAAATCAAAGAAAACTTTCATATACATGCCTTAAACCTAATTATATTGAAAGCCTCCAGTTGTTCACGCTCAAAATTCCAAACGAAGTCACGAGACCCAGCTAGTATAATATAAAGTTTAATGTAACAAAATTGATATGAAAATATCCAAACTTAAAACAACAAAAGTCCGGCCCTGACCCGTCGAAAGCGGAGAAAGATGAAGGAAATGAAAATGTACACTGCAAAAAGGGGAGGGAACCCCTCGGAGGGGAGCCGAAAATTCTATAAGGGAGGGAGCCTTTGTGATAAGCCTTCGAAGCATTAGTCTTGCTGTCTCAAATGTGCTCTTATCAAATCATTTCCGAATGCGGGTTTGGTTTTAAATGCTTGAACGGTTGTTTAAGGACTTTTTCTCGTGTGTAGGTTAAATACTGATCAGAATACCTTAAGGTTTGGAATAGGTTGCTTGATAGCGGGAAGTTCTGACGATTGGAAGAAACTGTAGGATAAAAATTTTTGTTGTTTCAAACTCTAACATTTAATTCAACAAGACATCCTTTCGTAAAAAAGATCTTCTTTTCATAGAAAAGAGTCGTCAAAATAAATCGTCAAATTGTACATATACTAACATAAATACAAACATAATGTTATTTACCACAGATCTTTGTCTCAAGAAACTATTTACAGTTTTAGCGTATTATTTACTAGCGGTCCGCCCCGGCTATATGTACCAAGGCCGAAGCCTTGGTACATATATAGCCTATAGCCTCAATAAATTGGCCAACTGAAAGAATTTTTCGGGCCATTAGTTCCTGAGATTAGTGCTTTCAAACAGACAAGCAAACAAACACTTCAGCTTTATAATATTAGTAAAGATAACATTATAAATATTAGGTTCTTGCCTATACACAAAGACAAAAATAAAATGACGTAATTAGTAAGAAGTCTGTATTTATTTCAACAACATTAAATATACGATTGAAGCGTTAGTTTTTCTATACAAAACAACTATTTGATTAAAAACGAGATTTATACATTTTAACACATCAATTTCCCTTATCCCATTAAACCAGTTAATATATAAAATGTTACAAATCGAGTTCAATTTAAAGGGAAACATGTTTTGTGGGAACTTTTATACTGATACTCTTTATACTCGCAGTGTATAGAGCTGGTTCCGACCCGACTGAATATCGTGTGATGTAAAGAAACGATAATATTATTTTGTTTTCACTTGGCCCCTAAAGATGTTTTTCAAATTGTCTATTTTTTTGTCATATCTAATGTCCCGAAAATCCAAACATCTAACCGATGACAATAAATAAAGTACAAAAATAATAATGTGTTAAATGAGTAAATATTGAAATGCGTTTCATCTTAGACCACATCTCCGCTTAACAGCGGACTAAATGCTGGTCCAGCATTTCCTATTATCCATTAAAAAATTTATGCTATCTATCGAACTAAGCGATCATAATCTCAGATCCGTGCCGACAATAGACCTCTTGGCCACCTATAGATTAATTTTTTTGGATTATGAGTATCCTCTTTATTAGAAAGACATATTAGATAGATTAGAAAAATGATAAGATAAATAAATGAAATCTATGGACAGTTATAAGAATGAAACATAGTTTCAAACCTAACACACGCTTGAATGCTTTAGAGCTATGCTATAGAGTAAATGTAAGGATATTATTTAATCTAACCTTATCAGCATAATGAGATACAACATACATGCGTCATGCAACTATTGTATTGTCATCGATAAGTATGCACGTTTCAATTACATATGTCGTTTAAAGTGGGTAAAATCGAGCCTAAAGAAGTCTGTTACATATATATACAAACATGCAAACATACAGGTGGAGCTAATAAAAGTTTATCAAATAAGAATTCAATATCTGCTAAAACATCTTTCAGCCTTTGATGCCTAACCTTTATCTATTATCTACAAGGAAATTCACCGTAATTCGTCGCTCTGTTTTTCATGTGAATGACAAGCAAAGATTTACATATATACTATAAAAAAATAGAATACAATGTTTATTTACATTTTGTTATTATAGCGGCAACTGAAATATATTACTCTGAAAATGTCTTAAATTCGGTACGGCCTATCTATAGCTACGTACAGCAAAACATAATGAGACTAGTGTCTATTTCAATAAGGTTTATTTTTCTTATTTAATTTAATCACAAACTGAATTGAATTCAAGACCTGTCAATAGCTCACTAGTTAGGTATTATCAGCCATGTTCCCACTGCTTGGACACAGGCCTCTTATGAGGGCTATGGGCCCACTACGCTGGTCAAGTGCTTGTTGGTAGATATCTCGACTGATTCTTGGACTACCGGTGTTCTCACGATATTTTCCTTCACCGTCTCAAGCCAGAGGTGATATAAATAATACACATACATTGCACAATCAATTTAAACTCAAATTTAAGCATCTATTTACTGATATCCACTTCTTATAAAAGCACTTTTGATTCGTCATAACATAGTTGTAACATTTACCACCGGTTAGTTAGGAAAGTGGTTTCTACAGAGGAGAGCAGGCAAGATAGAGCTGCCCTCTGTAGTTGCTTTTTACACGTTTTTTATTAGCTTCACCTGTATGTTTGTTTGTAACCGACTTCTTTGGGCGCGATTTTGACCCACTTTAAACGGCCAGATTTCGTTCAAACTTTGTAGATTTATTGAGGACCGATGACAATACACTAATTTGATAAAATTATTCCATTTTTCAATTTGCAAAATATGATAAAAGCGTGTTTTTTAGTTTTTTTAAACTATTATAATATTTATTAAAATATCAATTTAATTTTTTAATTTTACATTTGTAACATGTTCATATACCTATATTTTACTTTATTATACAGTAAATATTTTCTACCTCCCTTTGTACACTTAATATTTATCCTTTACCTAAGGGGTTGCCTGATAGAAATCACTCTAAATTGATAAGGCCGCCCCATTATACATTATCTTTAACAATTGTTTATATATTTTCTTTTATGTGTAACAAAAGTGTTAAAATAAAATGAAAAATACATTATAACGATGCCAAAAAACTGTTCTTAAGAGAGTTTCTTAAGAGACAACATTCTATAGATTTTCATAAACCATGTATTCATTAATGCTATAGCGCCTACCATAGCTACATATCTCTGTAATTCAATTAATATAGATTTTAAATTGAGCATTATTCAACTCCTTAATACTTTTAGGAATTCTATTGTAAGAGCTTATACCTCGTCTATAAATGAATCTTATCCTCTACTAAGCCAAAAAATAATTCCTGCACACTCATCTACTCTCGAACCCCCACTATCCGAAGTCCTCACCACTGAGCCATCATTGTTTATATAATAACCAATATACCACAAGCCAACTGACCGAGCATAGCTAAACCTACAGCTAAATTCATATTTGAATGAACCTAGGACAAGATAACGTCCTATTAGACTAGACACGTGGTCAATCTATTAACAGCCTGACCGGCCTTGACCCGTCCGACAATTTATTGAATTAATTACGTGTATTGTGAACGTAGTAATTATATATCGTATTTGCGTGTTAGTGTGTTAATTTGGGTGTTATTTATTTTGGCTGTGTGCATTTCCGAATCTTATTGGTGGAAATTGAATGAGTGTTTGTTATTTTAATATTGATTAATTTTACATTGTTTAACTTATTCTTAAGCAGCTTATATATGTATGTATCCTTTTTGGTGACAATAATTTTTTTTTTAATTATTCGTTTTTTATTATGATATGTATTTTAAAAAGTGATTTTAATTATGGAACGTATTTTGAATCGACTTTAAAAAGGAGGTGCGCAGTTCGAATGATTTCTGTGTTTATTAAGGTATTATTACTTTTTTCTGGGACAACCGATTTGTTTTATTTTAACGAGTTTTTATTAGATTTTAGTCGGTTACATACAAACATACAAGTTTATGTGTAAAAGACTCTCAGATTTTGACCCACTTTAAACGGTCAGATATAATTCAAACTTTGTAAACTTATTAAGGATCGGTGACAATACAATAATTTCATGAGTTTATCTTACCCTGATTAGGTTCGCCAGTATTAAATAAATATACGTATTACCTTATGTATACTATACATAAGAATGTTGACAATTTAGGAAGTTAATTCTGTCTTTAAAGCGTGTTTTAATTTATTTACTGTATTTGTTATAATGATTATGTTAAATATAATTAGTTCATATAATTAAATAAAAACAAAATGCCTAACAGTATTTGACCGACAATATACTAAAAACATCTTCACACACATGTTAACATGATGGATGAAATCAAACAATTCATTCAATACAATTCTTAAACATAACCCCCTCATATACTCGACCTGTCCATCGCAACAGGTTTACAAGACACCTTACATTTCTCACGTTTTCTAGATCGAACCACTTATGACCAGCTATAGCCGGCTGCAACCGGTTCGGTCCGGTTAGCGCTGGATAAGAATGGATAAGGCAAGGTCGGAGGTGTCGTGAGAATCGTGTAGGTACAAGAACGAGATTTTTTGGACGATTTTCATTGATTCGAAAACTGGTTGCTTTGTATTGGAGTGGTGTGAATTTTGGAGGGAAATAAAGAATTTGAATATTACTATGGTTTTTGCGTGGCAAAGAAACAGATATTTAAAACTAAAATAGATTATTTTAGTAAATAATGAATTGTATTCAATTTATATTACATAACATTGCTGGAACAGTTTGAAAGTACCTAAATAAATACATATTTTTAATGACCTAATTAATTAATTTATAGTAATAAACTTTATTATTATTTTTATTTATTTACTTCAATATTCCTACGCATTAATTTTAATTAATAAGAACGCAAAAACTCTACTAAAGAAACAGATAAAAACGTTATTAAAGAATATTATCTTATTAGACGACTATACCCATACGATATCTAATAAGCGCTTTACACCGCTTCAAACGGTATCTCGCCTTGAAACCTATAAAATAAACACCCCACCTATTCCTTTGAGAAATTCAAATTTCGAACGCCTCTCACCGCCATCTTGCGCAAGACGTCGATACAGAGTAACTAGCTGCCGCGTATTTTTTTCCTAGAACGTCTTAAGTTGATCATTTTTACGCCACTATAGCTCTTACGGCGACATCTTATGCTACTGAATTGCTCGCGTAAAAATTTTGCTCTATTCCGTTCACGGTCGTAAGCATAAAATCAAAATGTAATAATTTTCAATATCAGAGCACACTAAAACCATACTTAAGTTTGCTTACATAAAGCTCATTTTCTCGTGATTCTGTTATGACTTAAATCTATTCGTTACTGACCTCAAAACTATTATGATAATGTACACGGTAAGATAGTGCTGTCTCATTTTGTAAGCCCGTAATGATATAAGTTGAAACGAGAACAACATACGTTTAAATTGCACTTAAATGGGCGGAGCTAAATAGTTTGGATAGTGGATCAAGTTTAGAAGAAGTTTGTAAGAGCCGAGCTTTTTATTGGATTTTCGTAGCTTCAAAGTGAACGGAATTTCAAGATGTCTGTGCGCTAGTGTAATTAAATTTTGATTTTGTTTAAATTTAAATTTAGAACGTTTTGATATTTGTATGAGTTTAGTATGCAAGAAACATCTAATAGTATACTTCTATATTCCTTTTTTTGTTTTTAATTATATTAAAAGTGTTTAGGAAAACTTATATAAGTTTTGTTTTTAGTGAGTTAACAAATTCTTGAGTGAGGTGTGATGGGTGGAGTTTGATTCGACTTATGCGACCGATAACTTGATTAAACGTTAACTGTAATAAAGCTTTGTATAGCTAAATTATTATACGTAATAATACAAAACATTTTTTGTTAATGAAAATTTTTAATTTTTTTTTAAATACTCCTAATCAGAAGCATCTATTAATTTTTATCTATAGGTATTTATGTTACAACTTAATTGAATATAAAAGGCTAGTGGTAGTGATTGGAATATAGCGTAAACATATAGATACGTTTGCGCACACACATGCGCAGATTTTTTCGCGCAGCTGTGACACCTCCGTCGAGATTTGACTCCTTGGTTTTCATTTAATCACGATCTAGGTAGTAAATATTTGTGTATTTTTATAATATAAGAAATAATTTATTTGGATTCCAATATAATCAAATAAATATCAAACTATAAAATAATTAAGTAAGTACCTAACAGTAAGTCCAGTCCCCCCATCTGACCCTGGGTACCACGTAGTCTTCTAGTCTTGTAATGTCTAAATCTTGTAATCCACATAGTGGTAATCTTCGCTCACAACTCTCAAAAGAAACCTACAATTTAAAATGTGAAAACATCGTGATTTATTAATTTTTCGTTACATTGTATATAGTATAATCCTACTAATATTATAAATGCGAAAGTTTGTAAGGATGTGTGTGTGTTTTTTGCTCTTTCACGCAAATACTACTAAACCGATTGCAATGAAATTTGGTACGTAGATAGCTGCGGAACTGCGGCAGCATATAGGTAACTTTTTATTCCCATATTCCTACGGGATACGGACTTACGTGGGCGAAACGGCGGAGCGCAGCTAGTTGTTTATAGTACAATGATAGATACTTGTACGATACTGGGTAAATTAAAATAAAATATTCCTAATTATTATAATATCATCATCAGCACATATACATATATGCATTCCACCTGCTGGGACACAGGCCACCTGTGAGGGAATTATTATAATATTCTGGGTGGAGATTTCAGTTATAAGTCACCTGCTTTTCAAACGACTTCAAGTGATTATCAATTCAAGTGTATTTTATTGTGTTTGTAACCTCTTAACTTTATACTGGATGAAACGATTTTTATCATTTCTTTTTACAATTGTTCATATGTGATACTTTATCCGTTGTTTTGACAACGTGAAGACAGTTAAGTTTTTCGTTCAAAATCATTATCAATAACTCCCTTTTCTTTTTATTTGACAATTTAAAAGAATTAATTTTATTTACCTCTGTAAATTTTAATTCATTCTCTCACAAACCAATTATAAAATCTATTTCACAATCGAAAACTTCGTTACGTTTCACGATCGAAATGAATCTATGTATGGGCACAAAAACCTGTGTGTTTCTTCACGCTTAACGTGTACGGGACTTTCACAGCTACCAACTAAATAGTCCATAGACCTTATTAATTGGTTCTGGCATAGGTTCTCGCTTCAGGGTGGATGGGATATTGTAAATCCACAATTAATATAAGTGAAGTCCCGTGTCCCCTACTGGGGTATGGGGCAGGTATCAGTGTTAGATAGCCCATTTATTGAGAAAGGTGGTTAAATATGTACCACTGGCGAAGCCGGGGCGAGATAGGCTGCAATTTTCGGCTGAGGTTTAAAGCCCTAAAGCCGTCCCGGTTTGACCTGGAAGTATCTACTTAACTTTATTTCTTTGTCATTGTTTCAGTAATTTGCCAAACTAAACAATACAATATTTTGAGCAGGTACAAACAGGCATGTGATATAGGTACCTACATATGTTGTACCTAGGTATCTAGGTTCCTAACTAGTAACATACTTTTTTTACTTTTATAAAAAAAAGACACGTAACAACCTGTTTATAACAAGTACCTAATTAGATTTAATACTCCTTCTGTTTATTAATCTCTAAAAGTTATTTTACTTCTTATTAAGGATAAGAGCTGAGTTTCTCACAATAGGGAGATGTGGACTGAGGGAAGAGAAATCTTTGCCCAGCAGATAGACAGTCGTGGCTGATGAAAAAAGGTTTCGTTTCATATGTATGTACTTATCATATAGATATAATAAAAAATGCAAAATACGAAACAAAATCGTATGAAAACAAACAATTAAGCAATACTCCAATTAGCTAAGGAATTATTTTAAACTTGCAAGAAACGCTGCAGACAAAATAAGAACGTTTTACATTTCAGTTTTCCAATAGTTATTATTAATTAGATTGTTTTTATGAGAAACTGGAATTATACCTATTGCATGTAACTTAATTTAACTCGGTTGTATTTTTTGAAATATATCTTTAATATAATCCTATATGGATATAATCCTATAAGGGTAACAAGGCTTTAAAAATAAAGCACTTTACTTTAATTTTTTTATTTCATTAGCGGGCAACTGAGCTGGTGGCTCGCCTGATGGTAAGCGATCACCACCGCCCATGAACATTCGCAGAGATAGTGCCTTTGCGAATGCGCTGCCCGCTTTTAAGGGGCAAGGGATAAGGAAAGGATAGACAACTGGAAGGCAGACATAGACTGGGAAGAGTGAGGAAAAGGAAACGGGATTCCAGCTGCCCCATTGACCATACACACACACAACAAACACAGTAGCATGGTACTATTTCACGCCAGTTTTAGTGTGATGGTGTGGTACTTTCCTGGTGTGAGCTAGTTCAATTCATGCCGAAGCGTGCTCGACTCCCACATAGAAAATATTTGAACGCTATAGACTGCATTTGACTCGATTATGACATTATCAGTTCATACTTGTTTCCACTGCTGGGACACGGTCCTTCTATGTGGGATAATCCACCACGTTGGCCAGTGCAGTTGGCAGTTCAGCATGCAGTGATGATGTTATTCATAGGCGCATATAAATTGAAAAATCAATTTATTTCTTACATGCTTACCTGGTCTCGGAATGAACAGATTTAATTCAAACTTTGCATAATTATTAAGGGCAATACAATAATTTCAAGAGTCAAATTATCATTCTGATTAAGATCGCCGTATTTAATTTTTTTTTATATCTGGCGATCTCTTACATAGTATAGGTACTCTATGTAATTGTAAACAAATGTACTTATTTGTTGATTTTATCAATATAGCGTGTTTTCAGTTTTTTTAACTATATTTTTTTATTATATTTATTCCAAATCGATATTCGATATATAATCAGTTTAATTTTCCTGCATCGCCTAGGTATCTTCTTTAATACTATTTACGTGCTTCTTTTTGTGATAGATTCTTTTGTGATTATTATTATTATTTATTATAGGTAATTGTTATTATATGGTCTACGTCTTAATGACATCCCTTTTACCCTCTGGCTGCGTATAACGCAATTCGAAAAATGAGTCGAATATGCTTAAATTAATTTAAAATTATAACACAACTTTGTAGCTGGATATTATAAATTATATGTAATTTCAAATTGACACAGATCCATTTGTTTCAATATATTTTATAAGTGACTTTCATTTTGACATAATTTCGTGAATTATTTTCAATTCATGGATGAGATATTAAATAATATATCAAATGAGAATCAGAGGAATACTACATAAATGGTATTACAAAAATCAATATCTTTAAAACCCATTACGCATTGAGTTCATTCATTTTAACTCGAATAAATTAAACCAGATGTTGTTATTCTGACTCCCTCAAACCTCCAAATCCCAATTACTTGCACGTAGATCTATAACTAATACAACAATAACAATAAATAGGTCACAACAGTAATTCGCCAGTGACTTGCAGCGGCCGAAGTCGGCCGACAGCTGACCGGCCGATGACCTTCACAAAAACTGCGGAGTCGCCATTGTTATGTTATAAATAATTTCGATATAATGATCCATGATTGTTAATTTTTATATGAATAATTTGAGTCATTAATATGAAGGGATTTAAAACGATCTGCTAGTGTTTATTAATCAAGAGAAAATATCGTCTATAGTTAATTTTTAATTATGATGATTGTTGAATAGATCTGTTAAGTAGTTACGCTACGTCCCGTGGTCTATTCATACTGTATTACTCACCACATCACTTTTTGGTTAACGGTAAAAAGATTGAGAAAGTAAACCTTTGGTAAAATCGAGATGTACCAAAACTTTACTTATATGTAGATTAATAATGAATTCATAAACGTTTATGGAAAAAGGGAAGTGCCACAATCGCTTGCTATTAAATGTGCTATGTAGTAGACTATACAGATAGAGCTAGTTCCCCTTAAAGGTACCCTGTTCACTCTTCTTTTGAAAACCACCAGATTGTACTCATCTGGGAACACAGATTCAGGAAGCATGTCCAGTTCGTGTTAATTACTTTAACTTACATTAAGTATACATACAAGATGAATAATATTATTTATTATTTATTTATTTGGTTAACTAACATTTGTTTACAGTGATTTTTAAGTATAAATAGTATATAACAAATATTCTTGCGAAAAAGTAACAAATAATTAAAGGTTAACACAGCATGCACAAATTGAACAGAGCTTTTCCTGAAATAAGTAGAATACAGGCATAATATTATTACAGTTGAAGCACTTTAATTATAGTTTGACAAGTTTGATTAACGTTTTTGATTTTTTAATTTCCCTGACTAATTTTACTGAACAACATATTTCAAAACGTTTACAAGTCTTTGCCTTCTGATATAAATAAATAACACATAAATTTAAAGAAAATTGTAACGACGACTCTACAGTTTCCGTCGGCCAAGGGTCAGCCACGCGTCGGTATGTCTGTCGAGAAACAAACCGCACTGTATGGTAATTAATACTACCACTTAGGAGCTCCATACTACTAGTACCTGAACCGATAACTGGGGTTAAGTGCCACTTGCCGCTGCCAGATTTTGGATGGGTGACCGGAATTATTTCGCTTCGCGAAGAAAACGCCTGAGGTCGCATAGTACGAATAGTAAAAGGAACCAATTTACTGGGTCAGATTATGGTGTATCAGTTTGTATAAATTACAAGATGTGTGAATATAAGATAAAAAAACAAATTGATGAGGTACCTAGCTTTGTGATATGTGAAAGAAAACTAAAAATTCAATAAACATATTTTTTTTTATTGACCCCAGACTCTCTAAGCCTCACTCTCACCTCCTCTAACGCAAACGATTTTTCAATGCAATGACAACATTATATTTTTAATCAAGTCAGAAATTATATTCAGCTGTAATCAATTTACTGTGTTGGTCGTGGTGACGCTAACATCGCTCAAAATCCTGTTAGAATTTTCCATTCTTCTATTCAGTAAGAGATGGCGCTGTAATAAAAAAAACAGTATATTTTTAATGCAATGCAATAACATTAATAATAACAAAATTTTAAGAATAATAAAGAATTACTGAGAAAATGTCGAAAAGTGTTATAAAATAGTAGTTATATACACATATATAACATAATACAAAAGTTGCAGCTATTCGTCAATAGATGGCTACAATAATAATACTTTTATGTATATCTACACTATTAATTTCGCCTACTTAATACTAGAGGGCACTACAAATTCAAAACAGTTTAAAATATTTGTAATACTGTAATATACAATGTACATATACAAAAATAAAAATAAAATAATTTCATAATTCGATTACTAAGATTTATATTTCTTATGTTTCTTTACATATTAATTACACCTATTGATCATTTTCTATTTAGAAACCAATGATGATTTATATTTTATAATTTTTACATTCTCATAAGAATGTAAAGATTATGCCAATCTAGAAAGGTTATAGAATTCGTATGGGATAATTCCAAGTTTAAGATATGAGAGAGAACCGAGCCATTTTTGTTTTTTTTTTCTTTTTACTCATAAGTTTTCAAATGCCTTAGGTATTCTAAGGCATCTAAAAACTTATGATATTCTTCCATCATTCTCCTATGCTAACACTAAATCTTCGTGACAAATGTTAAACTATACGCCCAGTGTGGTGTGATTTAGTCACAAACATGCATTTAAACGTTTTATTATAATAGTAGAATTAGAAAGTAATACATTTTTCTGTTAAATACTCATTCTTGTATGTTAAACATTACACACATTTAATAGTACAGAAGTATCTTCGAAAAGCAATATAGAGAGCCTTTACTTAAACCTAATAAATAATCACATCCAGTGAACCTACTGTTGATAGAGAAATATATAATTGTTTATTAATCTTTATATTTCTTACGTTACTTAATATTTACTCGGATTAGATTATTTCTAAATTAGAGAGTTTCTTGCCGGCGTCTCCGTTGAAACTGCTTTCCGAACCGGTGGTAAATATTAACTGTATGATGACGATTCAAAAGTACTGTTAGAAGTCTAATTGAATAAATAAATATTTGAGTTTGAGTTTATTATATCGCTCAATATGAATAAGATAACTTTCTTAAAGAACACAATATTTATCCATACCAACCATGTATTCTTTTTCCATCCGGAATCCGGAATCCGGAAAAATTTGAAAGGATACATTCCTTTCAAATTTTTCCGAACAAAACTCGGCGAACAGTGTAGGTACTTACTCCTATGAAATATATATTTTGATCGAGTATCCGTACTAATATTAGTTGTATGGCAATAAAGCTTTTTTTTCTTTCTTTATTAATATTATAAACGGAAAAAAAATACTTTGTCCGTATGACTCTTTTCACGTCTAAACTGAACCGATTTAGATGAAATTTTACACAGAGACAGTTGGAAACCATTTTCAATTCTATCTCGGAAATCCCACGGTAACGGGATCCATGCGGGAAAAGCCTGGTAACTGTTTATTTTCTCTTTTGACAACGCGGGCCAAACCGCGAGCGGAAAGCTTGTATATATGATAAAAAAATATTTCTTATTCCTTGCAATCAACCTAATATAATGTTTGGCAATAAGGTAAGGATAATACCGCAAAACAGATTTTATAATTCCATAAAATATCTATGAAATATTTGATGACAGCAGACTTATCTACAATATGATAAACTATTGCCACCAAACCAAATAAATGCCACCGGGCACCGACACGTCGGTAAAACTCTTCCATTAATTGAGTCTAGGACGGAGTGCCCATTCTATAGGCGGATGGTCATTGCAAACATACAAATAATTACAAATAGTAATATTAAATACTTTTTATGTTCACATAAAAATTTAGATTCCAATCTTATATTCATATTAAATCAATTCCCAAATTTTCGTATGAACGTTTAATTTTAAGTATAAAAATATACAGAAATATATGTGTTGCGTATAACTTGCATTTTGTATATGTTTACTTACAACTGCTTCATTATTTTCTTAACCATGAAAAGCATAAATAACGGTTATAAACTTTCTCACGATGATCTGCAGTGGCCACTGTCCGATCAGCGGTCAATCTATAAACCGGTTCTAAAAGAAATCCTATTATAAAACATTATGGATCAAATGGGGCTAGAAATAAGATTTATTTGTTGACGTGTCATTTGGGTTAACATAGCCTAAGTTTTAAAGGCTTTATCATGTTTTCCTAGACACAGCTCCCCAGTAGATCTTTATAGTAGACCTTCTGCCTCATGGATTAAAAAGTGGTATTTGGTTAAATGTCAATTTATTTCTAATCATAACGTTGCCACAGATTACTAAATATTATTCATAGCGGAATATTAATTCAACATTTAGATATTTGTTAAATATTACTAGTTCAGAATTAAATTCTAAATCTATCTATAAAAAGAACAATCATAATTTCATCCCGAAAAAAAAACCGTCATATAGATTATTCAGAAGCTTAATACAATAAAATCTTTCGTCAATATCTGTATATAGATTCCTAACACAATTTGTTGATCTAAAAAAGAAAAAAAAAAACACGTTCTATTTTTAAATTTACTGATAACGGTCTATTCCCACGCCATATGACAGCGCTGGACAGAGCGACCCCTTCAAGACGCTAAACCTGTTCCGTCTCCCACGGTGGTCATCGTTGACCATCTTAGAAGGGTTGGTTACTGACCATAGATTCATAGTGCTATAGTAGTGCGACGTAGTGCAGTGTCGGTAGTTATTTATAAGTGTAGTGTTTTGATTTATCGGTGAAAAGTTAAAAGGAATTTTTACTTGTTTCAATGTTTATTTTGAAGTTAGTTTTGGCGTAAATACTTTTTATATAATTGTTCGTTTGAATTATTTAAGCACATAAGCATGTTCCGTCGCAAGTATACTAAAATGGGCAAGGTATGTTTTATTTATTATGACGATATAAATAAATTAATAGCGAGTTATCAAATAATTATAGGACATTCATTATTATTCTAATACGTGAACACGATATCCCTGCTTAATTTGATTTAAATTCAATGTGTTAGGCAATAGGTTTCAAATTGGATTTATTTTATAATTTATGTCATATATATCAATGGAGACTTATTTTAAAACAAAATCACATAATAATATTTTTATACTATTCCTTAGACTTGGCTGTCGGTGTTTATTTATAGTGCAAAAAATAAAAACATCATCATAAGATTAAGATATTTTGAATAGTTTTATAAGAAATTAGCTATTGCCATGGCTTGTGTCAGCTTTCCAATGATGAAAGAAGTTTTTAAATTGGTCCAGCAGTTTTTGTGTGAAATCGTTACAAACGTAGATGTTATTCATTTCTTCTGCCTCTCATAAAAAGGCTTCGGTGTAGCTGACTGTCATAAAACAATAATTAAATTACAATTTCACAATTCTAATATTGTATGATCTTAATGTCTTATGATATACTTTGATCTTTAGTTGTACATTCAATAGTTCACACCTGTCAAAATCATATTATTCGAAATGACAGATAAAATGGCGCGCATCCATATCTCTATTCAACCAAACACATAGGCAAATCTTATAGAGCATAATATAACAAAATAACAGTAGTTATTAGTCTGTGGTTGGCTAAGGTGTTAGCCATAAATCGTGGCGCTCTAAACGAGAAAATGTAATGAAACGGCTTGCATTTTCTCGGAGCGGCATCAGTCAGCGCGCCCCCCGTGGATGGCGGCGACAGTGAAAATTCTAAATTCAAATTTGCCGCCAACCGCGTTCGAAATTTGAAATTTGTTCCTGTATGGTGAATTCTTTAGAAATAATGTCATTTTATTACTCAATTGAAAATAAAATTTTAGGCCCTTATGTACCTTGTTTTGAAAATGAACCTGTACGTTGTACTCAGTGAGTAAATAAAAACATAAAAATGTATCATGAAACACAGCGAAAGCTATATTAGGAGTCTGGGTTTCATGTTCTATGTATCAATTATAATATTGAAGCATGCTTGAAAAAATTCATATGTTAATATTATTTACCTTCGAATTGGTCATTATTTAGAAAATCAGTAGATATATCAATAAAACAAATAATTCCCTTCTGTAGATATATTTTTGTGACCTGTGAAATAAAAGAAAAAAAATTCAGTTTCCAAATAAAACAATTAATGAATAAACTAGGCTGAAGAATAACTACATCCATTCGGTAAATGTTCCCTTGACTTTAAAAAAATAATAATAATCTACGAATTCTCAGCCCGCGCCGTTTTCCTCCGTAGCAAGATGGTGCTACAGAAAACAAATTACGAATCATCTGCCCCCCCCGCGAAGACGCTCCCCGCGCCCAAATGACTCAGTTAGAGCTAAATTGCTCCACCAGATTGCCGTCTAGCAAAATTTCCGTTGAATTTAAATTTCGAACATCTGTTATTGTTGCGTTCCGGCTTAATGAAATTGTATCGATTTAATTTATGTTCGATATGGAAAATTTTGAAATAGATACGCAGGGAAATGGAACTAGCGGATTCTTAATTTGAAATTTATTTTTCTATTTTGATGTACAGATATATGTATGGTACATTTGACAGCTATAAGCATACATTTAGGGATAAATGAAGTTCTATTCACGATAGGTTTTTAAATCAGTTGACTGATATTGCTTATGAACTTAAGTTGAAAGCTGACGGTTAGGCGAGATTCAAAGAATTTGAAATGTGATCAATTACGCTCTTAGTTTGAACTCAGGGTTATCTCATAAAATAATTATAATATTGAAACTTTTGAAGATATTAATGATCTTGGATTTTGTAGTTTTATTTTAAAGAATTCTTCATATTAGCATATTTAGTTTAGTGTCCGATTTTCTTGACTCTATATAGGTAGGTACAGATTGCCTGCCTGGGCCAGCCTTTTTCTTTCGTCTTCAGCCAGGTGGACCCCAACCTGAAAATAAATACACTAGGTATCATTAGTTTGTATTTAACCTGTAATATATTACTCATAGAGTTACTGTCATATTTAATTGATTCACTTCATTTCTTAATTGTTAAGATTTTTACCGAAGCTTATTAGGTATGTGTCATCACAAATTTCAATTCTGTTTCGCGGACTCACAGGAGCAGATAGTTAAAAAATAAATAAAAAAAAAACACAAAAACCAAAACAAACCAAACAAACAAACAAATCGTCCGCGTCAAGTTATTTACTGTTAAGACATTTACCACACACGCAAGCAACAAATCTACGTCTTACCATTTCTTAGGGGTCATTAGTAGAAACGACACCCATTCCGAGGCCCATTTAGATAAAACGTCAGAGATTTGAACGAAGATTCCACCCAACCCCCCCGGGAGGCCCCCCACCCCGCAAGTAATGAGACGAAGATTTTCCTTGGGTGCAAAATGTTTATAAAGGGTGATAATTTACGGCTCATTGTTTTCATGAATTTACGGTTTATTGAATAAATAGGTGGTTTTAGATATTCTAACATCGTTCTATTGCATAACAACTGGCAACTCTTGGCCAACGACTTATAAATACAAGCGTAGTAATACATTTTATAATAGTTACTTAGGAAAATGTGAAAAAAAATTGTTTGCAACATGTACAAACGTGCAGTTCGGTTCAAACTGTACGTTTTGCACACACTTGGCTTTTACATAATTATTCAAACAAGATCACCTATAAAATGATTGTGTTGAAGGCCCATATTGTTAATATTTATAGTAAGTGCTCCGTTTATTAATGTATGCCTAAAATTTATTACGAATATCCGAATATCAAAATAAAACATACGTTCGTAAAATGGAGCAGAAAGTTGAAAGTTCAATAATACTATTAGTTTGGGTTCAAATTAACAGATCGAATCATTGCTTGTTTCCCCGATCATTCACAATTACATCCTGTTTCCGTCAATCGCAAATTAAAACAACCTTACTAATATACAAATACCACAAAATATGTTTAATGTTATAGTTTATTTACGTTTATACTTCCAAATGCAATTCTAATTCAAATAATTTTTTTGACATTCCATTTTTAAAAAGAAAAATTTGTAAACAGCCTGTATTTAAAGTAAATTCCATATTCAAACAGGATTCGTTTGCTTATCTTTACTCTTTGCAAACGGCTCGAGTCTACTTTTAGAATGCATTATAAAGGATCAGGGGTGGCGCAGACGTTAAATAAATCGTATGAGAAATGCGTTTAGCGTTTGGAGTTAATTTTAATAAGGTTTTACTTATGTATTGCGTCGAAATTATAGTAAATGAGTTATTCTACACTGGGATAATAAATGTATGTTTCAAAACAAATACATTTTTTTGGTTATGTTTCCCAAATAAGGTATAACATGTATTGATGAGTAGCAAAAATTGCATTGTTTATTAGGAATTACATTCGATCTGTATGATAAAACCTTTTACAATAGTTTTCGATTCAACTTTTATATTCTTAAAAAATTTTGTAGGCGGTTTTCTAGCGTCAATCTTGAATGATTCAATTGTGTTTTTACGTTTACTACGAAGTAAATGAAAATATCGCTCATTCGAATTCAATTTGTTAAAGCAATAACAAATTACGTAGAAAATTAAAATAATATTCCTCTCTCATATACGCTCTACGTATCGCACAAAAACTATACCCTTTTAATTCGCACTCACACAGCGGCAAGCGCCCCGCGCCTTGGGGCAATTCTTCAAAGGGTGAAAAAACCCCACCCCCTCCCCACTCCAGCCCGCCTTAGCGATTCTTAGGGAGAAAAAAGGGGTGGATACTTAGTAACGAATGAGATCGGTTCGGTTTTAAATTTCGAACGATGCTTTTTTTGTCTATTTTTGAAAGCCACGGCTGCGGCTGTCGATGGTCGGTGATTCGAATTTTAAAATGATTGAGGTAGGTCCGTGAACTCGCGCCTAGTTTAGTGTTTATTTTTTATTTTATAGGCAATGTATCTATGTAATGCTTTTATAAACTATTTATTCGTTTATATTCGTATACTGATTCTGTACTAAATGTGTTTATATTTATATCATAAACAATTGTGTATTGTTAGGTATAGAAGCAGTAATAATATATATCGCTATGAGTTTCTGATTAATTGGAATTGTGAAAAAGTGACTGCTTGTTTTTTTTTTTCGAGTTAAATTATCGATTGTGGTTTTATTTATTTTATTTCAATGGTTTGGTTTGTATTATATTTGCCGTAGTACTAAGAAATGTTATATTTATTCACATATCTCGTACTAGGTACTTATTTATTCAACATAACGTACGAGATATTTTCAACCTAATCTCATAATCAACTATATCATTTTATATTCAACATTCTCATTTTATAACCGTAATAGTCATACTTCGTTATTACAAACCAGGGGCATGTAAAATAATATTAGCAAAAAGTTCACAGCACTAAAAACTCCCTCACACACACATATAAAAATCCCCTCCACGTAAAAACCGTAACTAGTCTCCCCCGCGGGGTGGAGGGGGGGCCCTCATATCCTTGCAGAAATTTTGTTTACTTCTCTCGACAAGGAACTGGGAATCCGGGAAGCGAATAGGAACTCGGCGGGATTGCTTTGCGTTCCAAGTTTAAATTTAGTTTTTAATCTGCGAATAGGTGTGGGCGTGGGTTTTTTTTTTATTAGTTTACAGACTGCATAGTTTAAACATATTCAATGTTTTAGTTCTGTATGTAATTTTGAATTATTCTAATGCTTTCGTTTAGTTTCGTATATAGCCAAGATAATAATAAAAAGAATGTAGATATAAAGGACAAAGGACAAGGTGGAAATTTGATTCAATAATATTATTTATTGTTTCATTTCATCAGTACTCAGGAGGTAGTAGGTAGTCCTATTTTTACGTATAACTTATATAATATAAAATTATGACTTTATAATTGTCTATTATAATTATTGTCACTTAAGACAATTAGTCGATTCTTTGAGTCGTCCAATATATTTTCAAAAAACATCGCTATCGTTTGAAATTATTGAGCAAAATTATTCTATTGACATTCAAATTTGGAATAAGTCTCAACGAACAACTAGAGGCGCAGTAAAACTCGTGCCCCGAATACGGAGCTCTCAATTCCAACTTGAAAACGAACACCGAAGTTTCGAAATTTGAAAATTGAACCGACTTGGCGCGAATTAAATACAATATGGCGGATGAAGACGCTGTGTTGCAATTTAAGTGCTATCGTGAGTTGTGAATGTTCAACGGGGTCTGTAATTAACTAAAGAAAAATATAGATTGTAATGGAATCCAATATTTAATACATATTTAATAAGTACCAATAGATACGTAGATTTAGCATCTTCAAATAACCATGTGATTCTTAGAATTATAAATTATCATTACTTTCGACTATGACGGTTTAGAAATCAAATATTATAAAAATAACATTTATTGATATTGCGGTAAGCCACTTTTTTCATAAGCAAAATCTGAATATAATGGATAGGCTGTTCTGCTCACTTGTTTTTTCCTCCATGGTTTCCTCTATGAAGCAATCTGTATAGTTATTTGTATTAATTATGTCTACTTGTGTACTATTCCACTGTGGGGTATGGGGCAATGCATGTGGCAAACCAAGGTGCTGATCAATTCAACCAATGTAATGCAATGTAAATTAGTCTAAGAACTAGTTGTTTGATATAACAAAAACATCTTCAATTTATAAGTCAATGATTGAATGAGATTCATTCTTGCTTCGAAGGTTTCGGCGCAAAAGATCGAATAACCAAAAACACCATCTACATTTTAAATAAATTTCAAAAATAGAACGATAATAAATTAATTTAAATCATAATTTCTTAACGAAACGTCTGGAACATAAATTTAAATAACATTTCTTGCACATTCAAATTAGAGACGGCACGGCGCGCAGCTGCGTCGAAAATTTTCATCTTCAACTTTACCTGTAATTACAAAATATATTCACGAGTCGTAACTAGATTTGTGTAGTGGTGTGCTCTATCGCGGATCTTATCGATGGTTTTTGTCGATGCTTCCGATAAAGCACTAGATTTCGGCAGTTGCATCTGGGAAATTTTCTACTTAATTGATTCCTTTTATCAACATAAAATTTAAGGCAATTTCGTCGGGTCCTATCTAGTAGCAATTGTTTCGAAACGCATGTACTTGAGCCTTAAAAAAATATGATTTAACTAAATCTATAGCCAAATGGAATAAGGTTTATTTCCAGTAACAGTATAAATAAAATATAAACTGTTAAGTTTCAGCAAATTAAACATTGCTTCAAACAATTATCAAGCATAATGCATAATCATATTCCATCGATGCAATAACACCCCTAGCACGAGCAAAGACACTAAGAAATTATGTATTCCCCTTACCGTAGTTTCGGCAACTTTATTGAATTTGTTGTAGGAGGCGTTCGCTGCAGTACTTTTGTCACGTGATTTGAATTCCGACAATTTTGTTGCTTGTTACGTCGTAACTTTGGCCGCCATCTTGAATCTACGGGTTGAATTTTAATCTTCTGTCAGAAGCGCGCTGATTTGATTTGAAATTCGAACAAACATGAATGAACGTGGCGTGATAATTCAGGTCGGCAGGCCTGTTTGTATGAACTGTTGACATAAAAAAAAAAATTAAAGGATTTTTTTTCCAGCTAGGTTATATTATATAATAAAACTTATTTGTTTATAATAAACCTTATTGCTGCCGTGACTCTTTTAATAAATTGAAAAAACCTAAAATTCTTATATCAGATACATAGATAATGGATATTTCAGTGTCCGAAACATCTTCATATATTAATTAAATAATAATGACACGTGAGAGCGAAAATAGCGCGAAAACGGTATGTTAAGGAATCAAAAATTCGTTAACATGTGACATCTGCCTACCCGTACTTGGTCAGCGTGGACCTGAATCCTTATAGCAGGCCCGTGCCGCTGCAGTGGGAACATATAAAGTCTGATGGTGTTAATGAATTTAAGAGTTATTAATTATTTACACTTCAATTCAAAATCATTGTGGGAGTCGAGCACGCTTCCGCACGAATTGGGCCAGCTCGCACCGGGGAAGTACCACACCCCCACAGAAAACCGGCGTGAAATAGTGGCATGCCACTGTATTTCGTACGGTGAGTGGGGGAGCCGGAGGCCCATTTCCTTTTCCTCACCCGTCCTAGTCCATTCCTTCTTTCCAGTCGTTAATCCTTTCCTTTTCCCTTACCCCATAAAAGCAGGCAGTGCATTCACAGAGGTACTTACACCTTTGCGAATGTTTATGGGCGGTGGTGATCGCTTTACATCAGGCGAACCACCAGCTCAGCTGCCCGCTATGACATAAAAAAAAAAATTGCAGAACGAAAATTCGGTCTGCCCAATTATTCCTAGTCATCTCCACGATGGAACAAGCCAAAAAGCAGTTAATAGGGCGTTTCCTAAATAGTAAAAATCACCGCTAGAGATTGACTTTAAACCATTGTGTCTTAAACCTTTTGTGGACTCTTACCGGAATACCGTAAAGGCAGGAAACAATATTAAATATTAATAGTTGAATTTTGTACAGTTATCTTTGTTACTGAGGGAGGCAATAAATCGTGCGAAACACGACGGAACGCAATTTGCTTTGTCACTGAATTTTCTCTTCATATTTCATTGGAATTGGGCTCTTGATTTTATTGTTTATCTGTTTGTTTGGATGCGGGTATGTCTGAAACTAAATTTGAATGCCTGTACTTCGAACGGTGATGTTTTCTAAATGTTGGTTTAATTACTATTATAAAAATATATAACAAAATACTAATCTTGTCTAGGAAAGTAAGAATTATATATTTATTAGGATAGCTTATAAATTTATTTCAGGCAACATGTAATACCTGCTGTTAAAAAATCTTGAATAACTGTAGTAGAACTTGTAGATCTTCCTATCTATAGACTAGTAGCCCGCGCTGGCCTTGCCATTAGCTTCTGAGATTAGCGTGTTCAAACAAACAAACAAATTATTATTTTAATGGATTTCTTTGTATAAGTTTACTTAAATAACATCTGCGTACCAACCAAATGCTTTCGGAGTGATCTCAAAAAGCCAAAATGTATTTAAAATACAGTTCAAGAAATACACATGACTTAATAAAGCTACTCATATTAAAATAACGTTTATACAATTAGTAGGAATGTGTTCGCCGAAGAAATTCCGTTTGCCCAGCGTGGGAGACTTATCGCTTGGTTTGCAGAGACGTACTTGATTTACAAAGTCTCTCTTTTATTATGTTATAGTTGCCAAAGGAGATAGTAAGTCGCCTGACCGAACCATTTGTACAGACATATAGGCTATGTATAAATGGTTTGCCAATTTCGTTGAATAAGGGATATGGAAAGGATTGATGGAGGGAATAAAGTAAAAGACTAGAAAGGGTGAGGAAAGGGCTTCCGGCTTCCTCACTCACCAAACGAAACGCAGTAGCATGCTACGATTTCACGCTTGGCTTATGTGGGGGTGTACCTTCCCCGTTCTGTTGAGTTTTTGTTATATATTTTTGTAGGCACGCCATCAAAGAAGTAAGCTTGATAATAAAAAAGTATAAATACCTGTTATAAAGGGATGACTCATGATTTAGTTTTTTGCTACCTTGGTCAAAATACCTACAGTATAATTGGGCCAAGTATTTAATTTTTAGTTTTATAGCATTGAAATGCTTTATAAATGAGAAATTTTTTCTATTCTTTCAAAATTTCGGCCAAGTATGTGGAAATATAAGAAACTCCATGTTATTCAGGGTCAGATTCATGTTTGTTAAGATATTCCGGCATTAATTAAAAACCAACCTTTGGCCTTATAACAAAATCAAACATTCCTTATAATGTGTTCGATGTATTTATAAATAATATTCAATGAGACACCAGATCCGTCCCTGTACAACCCGCGTTAGAAAATATAAATTGAGATTCATATATTTTGGCGTAGCGGGGCGGGTCGGAAAAGTGTTTCGAAAAGTAGTTAGAAAGGGTTTAATTCCCTCAGTTTTAGTGCCTTTTTGGGGGGTTTTTAGTTCACTTCGCCCTTATGTTTTATAAGGGTCCGTGTTTGGTTAGGGCCGACCTTTTTTAGGATTTCGGGCCGCGATAGTTGTAGTTTTGTGAATTGCGTAAATTACATTTGGAAGGTCCGTTCTGTTTTTCCGAATACGCATTTGTTATAGCGCTGTTTGACCCCGTTATTGAATTTAGGGCGTGTCTTTTGAGGAAGGTGGATTTTTATAAGCTTGGTAAGGAACTAAGTTTATGAGTGAAGTGGATAGATTCGTTAGTTTGGAGCCTAGAACTGTCCTGTGAATGATGATAAAGCATTGTTTTATTTATTAAATTGTAGTATATTAGATATTAATATGAGAAATAAATATTTTAAACTTTTAATGGGGTCAATGGTGTCATCTTACTCGGCTTAATACCCAATACACTATTATATAATTAGTATTATTTTATGACAAATGAGTTCAAAAAATATATGTATCTTTTAACGACAGAATAGCGTAAACTGTAAACGTGAATGACCTGAGTAAAGCGCTTTAAAATACCAAGTAAACTGTAATTATTTTGGACAAACACCACGAAATACTATTATATATAGACCTGTATAGACCTCCAGTTTAAATCTATCAAACACTCACAGCAATAGAGCACAACAGACAAACAAATACACAACAAAAAGAAAGGAATACGTCAAAATTAATTAAACCGAAAATTTAGTTTAAAAATTGATTAAACCCACCGACCGCACGCGAGCTAGTTGCCTCTACGGAAACGTCAAAGTTTCGCCGAGAGGGGGCGAGGGGGGCGACCCGGGGAGGGGGATGGGGGGAAAAATGAACGCTGAAGACGGATCGGGGAAGTTTAAAATTAGAATCGCCGCGAGCGCGCTTGTTCTTTAAAGCATGTAGGTACTGTTTGTACGTTGAAATTCGCGTCTTTGTATGCAATTTTAATGGCGTTATTTAACTTTATGAATAAAGGGGAGACTAGCTTGAATGCACGTTTAGATTATACGGTTGGCGTAGTGGTTGATTTCAGTTGATGTTCTGTGCGAAGTTGCGGGTTCGATCTCAAATACATTCAACACAGTATTTGTGATCTCTTTCAAATTCTGTTTAGTATAGACATATACAGTAAACATATATAGTAGAGTATATATAATAATAAACTATATGTTACGAATGTATAAGTAATTGAGGTGTTTTTATTTACATACAACAGTTAATATAAATACATCTCCACTAATACTATGAAGAGGAAGAATTTGTTTTTTTGTTTGTTTGTTTATAATGGATAAACTCAAAAACTACAGGATTTTAAAAATTCTTTTACCATTAGAAAGCTGCAACATCGCTGAGTGACATAGGATATATATCTACACGGGCAAAGCAGTTATAAATAAAATAATACAAAAATCTATCCTTCATCTAATTTATCGAGACTAACACAACCTTTGTGAAATACAACGAAAAATAGCCAGACATGTCTGGCCCGGGCTCCATCCAACAGAGACGCAAACAGACTAACACTGATCGGGCGTCTCAGAAACTTTTGATAGAATTTTCAATTACCCTCCTTTGTTTTAAGAGGGATGCTCCCTCGCTAACTCCGTCACCTCGCGAGCTAATAGACTTGTTCAACTTTCTTTAGTATTTATCGACATACTACCTGCGCCGCGTGGTTTCACCCATGTTATATTTTAATTATATAATATGTAATATACAGCCTATAATCAATTTCCAAAAAATGGACTATTCAAATGAGATTTTTTAAGATTAGTTTAATCGCGAGGCAGCCAGGTAAAAGGTTGCCTGGAAAAGATTGCTCTTGAGCAATAAGGCCGCCTTTTCTTGTCTTTTTTAAACTGACAATTTATTGTTCCGTTTACCCCTTTTTATCTAATGATATGTACTATAAAGTATAAATAAATAAATAAATTTAGGTTTTGTACCATATAATATGGAAATATCTGGGAACTCCTCATATATTTAACTTCCCCTATGAAAATAAACAATATTATCTTTACTTATAATCTAAACCTCCTCCAGACCACACATACGGTACTTTGTAGACAAAAAAAACGTATAACCATTGAGTCAAAGGTCAAAAATATTTTCTTTATCAGAAATAAAATAATGCACACAAGTAAATAATTGCAATGCGAACACAAACCCAATTTAAATTTCTATTAAAACTTCGCGGACGTGTTGTCCGCTTGTTGTTTAAATTTACGACCTTATTCTTATCTGAGCAGAGTTGATTATTGGAAACACCTTATAAAACCAGTGCTAGTTCGAATCGGGGTTAGGTAAAAAACAATTATTTTTTAAGACACGACAATTTTTTGTTTATTTCATATCTAATTCTGCACATGCATTATTATTTATTTTTCTATTTTATGTATTGTATTATACATATAATAAAGTAGAAAACCTCTATGCGTCGCTGCGTAGTGACTTACATAAGTATTTATAAATTTGAAAGTCTGTCTGTCTCCTCTTCACGCCTTTACCACTTGATTAATTTGGATGAAATTTAGTACATGCATAGTTTGAGACCCGAGAAAGGCCATGGGATGGTTTTTATCCCGGAAATCTCAAGGGAACGGGAGCTATGCTTGTAAACTAGCACTGAATATTAATTCCTTTAACTATGCTGTGGATAGGTAGTTCAATAATTCTAGAAAAATATCTTAAAATATAACTAGTATATATCAGTCCATATGCATACCTTCACAAAAGAAAGTCTACGGTTAGGCATTTGGAGGAATACCTAGATTGAAGTGCATGTATATTTAACTAATTAAATGAGTCCCACCGAAGTAACGACACTTCATTCGTCGAATTAAGTTTAGTAGTTTAGAAGTTATGCGCCAACAGTTTAACACATATACCTTTGATTTTTGATAATTATAAATATATCCAGTATGCAAACTAATGTGATATTTAGAAATATACTACTTAAGTATAATGTGGGTAAAGTATTCGAGGAAAAAAATGGAAAGAAAGGGTAATAAAATATAGTTTCTATTATACTTTTTGGTCGATATTATAGTGGTTTAAATTTTCTGTGGTCACTTTATTAAAAAACAGATAATCTATCTCTGTACCGAATTTCATATATATACGATACGCTGTTTTCGCGTGAAACAGTAACTAATATCCATCCATCCATACATACAAACTTTCGCGTTTATAATATTAATAGTACGAATCTTAAATCTATTAAAACTCTATTAGACTTTTTACTGGTAAAAGATAGCGTTATCTAATAAAGAATCCTTCATCCGAGAAACTGCAGATTAATCAAAACTACGTTTTTCTCATACATGAAGAATTAGGTCGAAAATATTAAACTAAATCCGGGTGGTATAAGGGGGTCGCTCCCAGGGGGTGGGGTTCGTTTTTCACATTTAATTTTAACTTAGCAACTGGTTTTAATAAATGGCACTGACTCTTTCGTGTTCGGAATTTTATGCTCGGCAAGCAACCTTTCGGATTTCGTACAGGGATGCTGGGTGTAGGGTGGCTACTTGTTGGGAGTTTGAGGGACATTTTTGTAATATTTAAATGTGGAAACGGAAACGGTTGTTACGTGATCTCTGGTTACTAGTGCTCATGGACACTTAAACATTTGTCTGTAGAGCTATTGATTTTGTTGTTAATTTGTATGTGGATAGATGTATGTTAATGAAATTCAATACATAGTAGTGATACATTATGATACATTAGGAAGGGATTACATAGGGAAGTACCACACCCCCACAGAAGACCGGCGTGAAATAGTAGCATGCTGCTCTGTTTCGTTCGGTGGGTGGGAGACCCGGAGGTCCGCATCCTTTTCCTTTCGCTTACGGTGTGGTATTTCCCCTTGTCAATCTGTTTTTATCCCATTCCATTTTAAGTCGGCAATCCATTTGTAAAGACGTAAGGTCTGTAAATGACCTTGCACCTCTGCAAATTCATAGGCGGTGGTAGCGCTTATCATGGCTTACCAGGTGACCTACCAGCTCCATTGCCGACGGTAACATAAAAAAATAGTAAGAAAAACAACATTTACTGTGTGTGATCTTCAAAATTTTCATTGCTTCATAAGCTATATTTGTCTTCACAAATAACTCACTTTTCCCACAAAGCATGGTCACCATTCAAATGTATGCCGCCTGGGAGACTGCGGGTGTAGTTTGATCGTGTATAATTAGTTCGTGTTATGAGTCTGGAAAAATTAATGTTCTTGTGAGATAAAGCCTTGTGAATAAGGTTAAAAAAATATTATGCTATTTTTTTTTTATTACTATAATGGTGAAGAATTTGATTGTTTGTTTAAGCTAACTACTAGCCTATTGAAACTTCTTGCTTTAACGTACCCAATAATAAATGGTTACGTTAGATAAGTCATCTTTATTATATCATGAATCGATTGTATTTTTGACGAAATTATCGTTTAAGAAGTAAATTGAATTTGCTCGTTTTTATATTCTCCTTTATTCAGTTACTAATTAGTTTATAATTATTTCTTGAAGGAACGTCATTTGAATCTCAAAAGCATTCATGTGTGAAATAAATCAGCTCAATTTAAATAGACAGTATAGAAAAGACGTACAACTCTAGACTAGGTTCCTACTCTGAGTGAAAACTTCAAAACATCTAGTAAAAATAAAGAAAAACTTATGGACATTTGCTTAATCGTTCTTCTAAAATATACCTAAGTCATGAAAAATCTATTTTTATACAAAATATTATAATTTTTCACATAACATCTAATTTTATTCGAAAACGATGAAAAATACAAAACTACCTATACGTTACCAAGTTAGGTAAGAAACATCCTTAGCAAACAAATAATAAAATATTAAAATACCTCTTCCGAGGGTCCGTGAGCCGTAAAACAAGGAGTGGAATATTAAAACGATCTGTATACGCTATTAAAATACGTAATTGGTGGATTAGTCCGCCCAAGATTCCTCTATTTGCCGCCGTGTACCTACTTGAATACCAACCATAGATAAATAATGTTCAACTGACAAATAATATGCACAGATAAAAAATGTTTTTAGAAAAAACTGCCCTTATACAGTTAGTTTTAAAACGAAGGAGTATGCTTTGAACCGTTTGACATGATTTCTTTTGTATATTATAGAATATTGATACATTATAGACCCACCTTATAACCTGGAGTGGTGCCACAGAATAATAAATACAAGTATATCTTTTTGAGACACGCTAGTGACCTTGTTTGTAGAAAATTATAATATACTAATAAAATCCATTTCGTAGTTTCAACGTAATTGACAGACGAACATCCAAACAAACAAACTTTCACATTTATGACATTATTTTAATAAATAAAATAACAAAGGAAAGAGTGGGTGAGAAAGCTTATAATATCTAGGTTGTATCATATCTTTCTATCTAATATTAAAATAGAACTAGATCCATTATAACTACACCCGAATTTTTAAGGATTCCATTGCTATGTATTTTATTTATGTTTTTATTTCTATTTTATTGCAGATAAAACAAAGATAGAAGCCCTGATGATGACCTACAATGGCTCCAAAAGTCCCAGGATTGATTTAACTAGCTATGCCCACGGTTTTGCCTGTAAGAAAATATTCCGCATGGGCACACATCTTTATTTTATGTTCATAAAGTGTTTAAGTGTTTTTGCGTGAATTTAGTGTTTAGTGTTAAAGTGTAGTGCTTGTTATATTATGGTATTTTTTTATTGTGGTAGTCGAGCACGCTTCGGCACGAATTGGGCCAGCTCGCACCGGGGAAGTACCACACTCCCACAGAAGACCGGCGTGAAATAGCATACTGCTGTGTTTCGTTCGGTGAGTGGGGGAGCCGGAGGCCCATTTCCCTTTCCTTACCCGTCCCATTCCTTTCCTTTATTCCTCTAATCAATCCTTTCCCATTTCCTTTCAAATTTGAAGTCGGCAATCCATTTGGAGAGACGTAAGGTCTGCAAACGACCTTACGCCTCTCCAAATGTTCATGGGCGGTGGTAGCGCTTACCATCAGGCGACCCACCAGCTCCATTGCCGACGGTAACATAAAAAAAAAAAAAAAAATTAAATACCAAAAACAACTAAAACAAATATAGTACATAGACTTTTCAATAAATAGATCCTCTTTTTATCTAGATATCCGATCACCAGTTGATAAAGAATGATTTTAATGATCAATAATCACTATTCAATGTCGTCTATCAATTCATGAACCGCCTTTAAATTGTCAGATCTAGACTTAATTGAAATAGGAGCACATGAGAGGCACCAGCACAACAAAATCAATGAAACATCAAAATCGATTCACCCGCTAAAAAGTTATGAAGTAACACCTCCTTTTTTAAAGTCGGTTAAAGAGACCTCCCCATAAAAAAAAACATTAGTTGCAATTTACCCGAACATCTAGCAACTTCTATTAATCTAAACTAAATCTTCTCTAGAACAAACGGACAGACAAACACTTATATCAGTCCCATACTATGAACGACCACGCGACGTGCCTCCCATGCGTCATGAGGCAAGGTCTCAAGATTACACGATTTGGGGCTTTTTCCTATTTAGATGGCGTTTCGTTCCAAGTGCGATTCGAAATTTAAATGGCTTTATGGCTTTTGGGCTTTTGGAGGTATTCTAAACAAAACATTAATTCATTCAATTAGACATCTTATAGAAGCACTTTTGAATCGTCATAATACAATTATAACATTTACCACCGGGTCGGAAGGCAGTTTCTACAGAGAAGAGCCGGCAAGAAACTCTGCAGTTGCTCTTTTAAAATAATGTCAATTTTACATTTATTTCTATATTATATGTAACACGTACTTACATAAGAAAAATTTATTTAGTCAGCGTACAGGTGAAGGAATAAGGCGAATAATATAATTAGAATTCTAATAAAATAGAATAATAGAACTCTATGCGATTTTAATATACACGAATACATGCAATTTACGCGGTAATGTAAAACATAATTATTATGCAGAATATTAAGACTTGAAATTTACTTTATTGCCAAATTTTGTCTATGAAATATTTTTTGCGTAAATGATTTCTGCTTTATTTCCTTACAAAGGTTATATCAACATTATTCTGTGTACATTTTATTGTTTGTTTGTTAACGAATAAGGTACATAATATATAGCTATGTTCATAACCCATAGATAAGATGTCTATAAGGCATAAGGCATCCACTGAAAATCAGTGTCAGTACGCTGAGTGGCGGGCCTAATTAAGGCACATATATATTTTAACTATATTTATTACTTTGTTATATTTACCTGTATGTGTCATAATAAACGTATTTTCTTTCTTTCTATAAGTAAAGATAAGCATATATCGTTAAACTAAAGCGTTGTTATTAATTAAAAAAAATAATAAATAATAATTTAAAACACGGTCGTTCCCTCCGCGTTTCTCAGCGAAACATAAGCGTTTTAAAAAAACTAAAACATTCATAGAACGGGCCAAACTTTTTGCCTCCACGCGGGGTGAAAACCCCTTCTATATATAAATCTATACTAAGAAAACGCGGCAGAATATCTTAGATATGCCCATCTCACTCTAACGCACAGTCTAAATGCGCGTGGAGCGAGACGGGCGATCAGACGACGTCTTAGCGAAAAGAAAAGATCGCACCCTCCCTTTCGCACCACCACAATGGAGAAAAGACGGTGGAAATTAAATAATACTTTGTCGTTAAAATTGAAAGGGTGGGGGGTAGTTTGGAAAATTTTCGGGGGTGGAAAAAGGTATTGATTTTAGTGAGATTAGGCGATGGCTCCGTTTTTGCTTTACTTCGCGGGGTTTGCTTTGTTAAGTTTAGGAAGTCGCGCCATTTGGTAAGATGTGATGTTCGTTGGGAGCTAAATTAATGCTTGTTACTCATTTATATTGGTATTTATCTATATTATTATCTATCTTAATTAATATAAGTGTAGGTTTATCTAAGGAATTGCATATACAGAATTTTGGGTGTATTTTTCCTCTATCGATCTAGGTTTTGTATGCTTGACCTAATTACTTAATTGGCCAATAAGCTAAGTAGTTAAATTGCTATTTTGTAATGAAATATCTTATTTACTTCCATATCTTAATTGAGTCTTTACTACAAATATTAAATAAGGAATTTAATATTATATTAACGGATTTGTTGCAATTCTCTGATTTATTTATTATTTTAATAAAATTCTAATCTGTGATACATGAAATAAATATTTGCACACATTTATTTTATAATCTTAATTCTATTTAGAACATTATACAAACTTCATACTTTAAAACAGGAATTTTTGTGAATGATTTAACGCTATTTATTCATTATATCACATATGTTATAGGTATATATCATTTATGGTTATGAGAACTTCTGAAACGAAGTTATTAGTAAGTAAAAATATAGAAATTGAAGACTTTTAACGGATTTTAAACGCGATTTAGTCGTTTCATAGAGACGATCAAATTATAAATGTATAAAACTCGCGTAACTGTAAATAATCAATAGCATTTATTCCTGTTTACTTAAAAAATAATTTTATTATATTATGACATCCATTTAACATTCCAGAAAGTTCGTATAATGAGACTACTAATCATAATATTAATTAATAGGCACATAATAATTCAAAACAATACACATTACACTGCATTATAATTCGTCATGAATAGAAAACTTCTAGAAACCGCTCGCAACCCAAAACCTCAACCGGCATTATATTATCTATGCCGTTATTATTCTTCGAAATAAAATCAGCAATACAAAGGGGTGACTTACCCCCCACAAAGGCCGGGCAAGCCATTAAAAGCGTAGCGACGGTACTGAGCTATAAAATCTCGGCTTCTTGCCCCCCACGCCCCCACCCTCGCGATAAACTGCTTTTATACCGTTCGCTCCATAATTAAAATGGTTTGACGTTAAAGATAAAAGAGACGTTCGAAATTCAATTTTCAAATTTTAATTGGCGCGTCTTGTCTATGCCTTAACGTTATTAAGATGGTTGAGGAAATTGAGTTTGGGTAATTAATTAATATAAAATTAACATTCACTACGCTGTAGGTTTTGAGCAATTAATGAGGTTGGAGTTGGAGTCATTTGTTATTTATGTTCTTTTAGACGATAGATAAACCCTGCCTGGCCTGACCTGAGTGTGATTAAAGAAATAGGTTTCCAGTCAGGTCAGAGAAAGATCCAAGAGAGAAAAATATAGGTTCATGTTTGTATGTAATATATCTTCATAGAATTTTTTTTAACAAGCTGTAGTTTGGAATATTAAAAATATTATGTTTTCATTTATTTTATCAAAAATGTACACAATAATTATAATCGTCCTCATTATTAAAAACTTTAAAACTGCCTATTTCTGTGTATTGCCATATAAACATACGGCTAACAATAATGAAAAAAAAAAGTCGAAATAAAAAGAAAACTAGAATTCTAAATTCAAAATGAAACCGGTCCAAATTCGTAAATCGAACTAGTTCAGAACAGCGCACTAGACACGTGTCTATCCAACTGGTTGTAATAAGGGTTAAAACGAGTTCTCTTTTCGAATTCTAGAAATTCGTTCGAAAACTTGTCTTTTATAGACAAATTATTTATTGTTGTTACATTTGGTACTCGCCTTTTAATATCGAAACGGAACTTGTTTTTATGAAATCATTGAAAACATGATTTTACCCTAATAATAGTTGATTCTAGAATAATTTGTTGTACTGGAAAAAATTAATGGTTTTGTGATGTCAACATTTATTAAGTTCGTAGATATTAAATTGAAAAAAACATTATGTATCGTTAACACTTTAGTTAGATAGACTTTGCATTGAGATATTATTAATATACAACTCATAACCTCAAATTATTAAATGTAAGTAAGTGAAATAATGATTAAAAACATATTCATTCTAGAAATACTTCTATGAAATGTAAATAAACGAAGGCAATCGAATGACCCACCTCTCAAATACCGTTATCTTCATTTTTATAGCATTTATATAACAAAAACAGCTATAGACGTACCAGCAACTGACGTCATAAACAAAACACAATTATATTGTTCAAAGTAGGTAATTTAAATAAATTTTCACTTCCACCCGGGGGTGGGGCGCCATCTTGAGGGAAACAAAGATGCTGAATGGTGAAATTTTGTAATTTTCACCCCCCCGCCTTGAGGTAACGCGACCAGCGTAAGTTGACCCGTCCGCTTTTGTGCGGCGAATTTGCTTTTGTTTAATGAATGAAGTTGCTTATTATTATTTGTATATTTTACCTAATTTTTATCATAATACATTTGACGATATGTTTTAATTTACGATCTCCATATCCAATCCTTCAATTTACGATAAGAGTTGAAAAGAGTAGTTTTTAACACAGGTTCTTCTTGAATAGAAAGCCATTACAAAGAAATGCATTCATATACCCTTTGTAGTCCATAAAAAATTAAAAAAGTTAGAAGTTTTTGTTAAATTCTGTTCCCGCCCACCGCCATAAAGAAGCCGAGCTCCGACCAGTGTAACTTAACCTCTCTGTTTAAGTTCTTAAAGTGGTTTCTTGGAAGGAAATTTGTTGTAAATTAAATAATAATAAGGGAATTGTTTTAATGAAACATCTGAAATTTTGGTAAAATGAAAGACGTATTAAAATTATTTATATTTTGCATGAAATCGTATGTTTTGTGGTTTACGAAATTCATTAGCTAGCAGGGGTACCAACATAATTTTTTTGATATGGTAATTTTTTTTTATGTTTAAAACCCAAATCTGTACCTTTGTCTGTTCATTACCAATGTAAAATTAAACACAGAATGGTTGGACTCATTCGATAGCATGCCATAGGTATCGCTTTTTCATGGTATAGTTTTACGTAAACTAGCTTTTGCCCGCGGTTTCGTACGCGTTAAATTCGGAGTAGTTTGATAGGTGTTATTATTAATAAACTTTTGAATCAATTTATCTATTAAAAGAAACCCCAACAAAATCCGTTGCGTTGTTTTAAAATCTAAGCATAGTTACATATGTATATACAGACGCGGGAAGCGACTTTGCTTTATACTATGTAGTGAAACCAACATAGCGCTCCGGCGTCGCCCGTCATATATTATATATAGACTATAGCTCCAAGTATCACTTGCACATCCATCGGAGAGAGAATTTTCAAAATCGGTCCAGTAGTTTCTGAGATGTAAACCGTGATACTCCCTGGCATGTGACTTAAAAATCTGGTGGTACTTTGAATTACAAATAACGGAAAAAAGTAATTTTTTTATTGGACATATATATGACTATATCTATACAATCCTTGAAATTACCCTATATTCGCATAATCATAATGTTATATTTTATTCTACTCATCTTACTCCAGTATCATTAAATCTTAGCATTCCTCAAAACTCTCAAATACAATCAAATCCATTTTTATCAATAAGGCCATTCCACACGGACCGCGACCCGCCTCATGTGTATCGAGCCTTATTATTTTGCATCATAAAACATAATCAAGTATTAGTTGTCTCAAAGATGGCGGTGCGCCGCGGGCGTGAGTCCTACAAGAAAATTAGTTATTAAAATTTCACTGACGCTCCGAAATTTATCTGAAGCGAGTGTAGTGGGACGGAATGGTTTTGATATTTGTTGTAATAAATTCCCGCCTTTATTTTTAACTAAGTAAGGGTGTGTGTGTGTGTTTGTTGCTCTTTCACGCAAAAACTACCAAACCGATTGTAACGAAATTTTTTACGTAGACAGCTGGACAACTGGAATAACATACAGGCAACATTTTATCGCGATATTCCTACAGACTTACGCGGGTGAAACCGCGGGGCGCAGCTAGTTCATAATAAAATAATCCTCATTTAATAATATTCTATAGAACTTCATCACAGACAAAGAAGATCAAACCCACCCTTTAAAAAGAGCATTAAAATACTAACAAACGATACTTTAAGGGATTCATGAGATACATAACCGGTTTGGTCAAATAACCGCGTCTAGATGCGGGTTAAGACGGACAGTGGTCAAAGTGTGGGAACGCGAAGGGTTAACTCCTTGAACGGAGCGATAACCGTGTCGTTAACCGGTTTTGAAGAAATGGACAGCCGCTCTGACAAACAATCACGAATTGTATTGTAAAAATAAATCATCACTGAGAACTATTTTAATCTGATATCTTGTATAAACATTACAACTGTTTCTATTGTGTATATCAAATGAAATAGAAAATACTAGCTATCCGCCCGCGGCTTCGCCTGCGTGGTCAAAAATAATTGAATCGCATTGAATAACTATACTTTTTTACCATCTCTTGCCTCTAAATTCATGCCATTTATTCGTTCCGTTGTCACTTGATCAAAGACAAGAGAAAATTCACGTGTATTATATATTATTTTTTATTTATTAATGATTATTTATTTACAATACAATTTTGTTATTATTCAGTTAATAATTTTTAAACTAAAACCATTCAACAAATTTTAATATTATTACATATGCACACAAAATAGATATAAAGCAACAATAAATGTATTAATTTCGTTGATAACAAAATATATTATACCTGTTATTTGGCTAGTTTTTTCAAAACAGGTTCAGCAACAGGTCAGACCGGCCAGCGGTCACTCGTGGGAAGCGAAGGGTTGATTTCCAAGACGCAAGCAGTCAAGGGTTTGTCCTAATAATTGTAGCATACTAATACTATTCCTATCCTACCCTATCCTACTTTCTACTAATCCTATTAATATTGTGAATACGAAAGTTTGTAAGAATGTGTGTGTGTTTGTTGCTCTTTCACACAAAAACTACTGAACCGATTGCAATTAAATTTGGTACGTAGACAGCTGGACAACTGGTATAACCTTTTATCCCGATATTCCGTAGAATTTTTTTATCCCGACTTTAAAAAATTCCTACGGAATATCGGGATAGGAGTTGCCTATATGTTATTCCAGTTGTCCAGCTATCTCCGTACCAAATTTCATTTCAATCGGTTCAGTAGTTTTTGCGAGAAAGAGCAACAAACATACACATACACATACATCCATCCTCACAAACTTTCGCATTTATAATATTAGTAGGATACCTATAAGAACTGTTTATAGGAACTCTTTACTACAAACAGGTTAGTATACGTTGTTATTTTAATAAATAAATAAATAAATAAATATGAATACTAAAGTATCAAGGCAGTAACGCACAGTAAACAACGAAGACGCCGTTAAAGTTTTCCGTGCTACTTTCGCGGCTCCACAGAAAGTTGTGCCGGGGCTCATTACGGGGACGCCGGCTCGCCGCTCATTGGACGGAAGAAACGCCCACGCGTGCGGCGTGGGTGGTGTACGCTCTGTCAAGTGAACGACAATTGACACTTATAAAAATGTATGAAAACCGCAGTTGACTTTATATTGCAATTAAATCCTAGTAATATTATAAATGCGAAAGTTTGTTAGGATGTGTGTGTGTTTGTTGCTCATTCACGCAAAAACCACTTAACCGATTTAATGAAATTTCGTACGTAGACAGCTGGATAACTGAATAACTTATATGCAACTTTTTATACCGCGGGGCGCAGCTAGTTAGATTATACTTTTAAGTGTATTTTATTCCTTATTACCAGTTAATATTTCTTAAACCCATTCATTTAAACAATCTGATTCCCATTTTGCGTAAGTGATGGACGTACATTCGTAATACAAAACAATGGACGAAATAGTTTCAAATGAACATAACTTTTATGGTAGTTACAATGACTGGTATTATAGGCATTGAAATTAACTTCAGCCTCACTAATAAACTGATATAAGCATACTGAGCCTGCTGTATTAGTATCATCAAGTGAGCGTTTTGCAACAGTTTCGTCTCTCACTGAGCGGTGTTCCTTAGCCACCCGCTTCAGCGGCCTGAGGCGGTTATATTATAGCTCAGATAAGATCGTAGTTATGTATTGACATGGCTAATATTTATTATGACTGTTATCTAGCGCCCATTCTGGGATTCATTTATGTTCATCCTATCCTACTAATATTATAAATGCGAAAGTTTGTAAGGATGTGTGTGCGTTTGTTACTCATTCACGCAAAAACTATCGAACCGATTGCAATGAAATTTAGTGCGGAGATAGCTGGATAACTGGAATGACATATAGACAACTTATTATCCCGATATTCTTAGGGGATACGGACTTACGCGGATGAAATCGCGGGGCGCAGCTAGTATAGTTTATATATGAGACCGATACCGAGGTACGAAATAGATAATGAATAGTCTGGATTAGCACATAGGCTATTTTTTAACCGTCTAGCACGCGAGTAACGCCGCAGGTTACAGCTAGTTTTTCACAAAATAATTACATTAGAGTTTGTTTTACGAAAACTATGTCCTAAATATAACCTAACATAGTATGTTTGATTTTAAGCGATTATTAAACGTTTAGAAATCAACTTAACCTAAATCAACCAATACGGAAAAAACATCACCTATAGTTATACGAGGAATATTCATGAAGTTAAAGTTTGTAGTTTTATTTAAACCATAGTACTTTTCTTTCATAACACTGCAGTCAGTAGTTTTTGCATGAAAGAGCAACAAACACAGACACATCCTTACAAACTTTAGCATTTATAATATTAGTAGGATAGGATATGTATATTATACGCTGTTCTGCCTTACTCTTATCATTTAGGGATATGAAAAGTAGATGGTGGCCGATTCTCAGACCTACCCCATATGCACAATTTCGTGAGAATCGGTCTAGCCGTTTCGGAGGAGCATTCTATATAATAAATTCTACCCTTAATACTCCAAATAGTTATAATTATTTGTTACAAGCTAGCCGTCCGCCCACGCTTCACCCATGGTACATTTTTCTCTCCATAAAAACCAATGTCCCTTAACAAAAACGTTAAAAAAATCTAAGTAAAACTAAAAAAAAATGTGCCGTTCTTATATATCTTAAGACAACACATCGAACCAACACATTTAGCGATACTTTTTCTATATATATCGCTTCATAAACTCAACTCTATCCACTAATGAATAAGGCACATTTCCCATTCATTTATAGCGAAATATAAAAACCCAATCAGGCATGTATTAAGACGGGGCTCACCCCTCCCCCTCCCTCCCCCCACTAGTCCCTCCTTACGAACGCTCCATTTATCCACATTAATATACGAGACTTGTGATAAATTGCCACGGAACCGGGCCTACGTTTTCTTTGACGAATTTCTTGTATACAGCGTGTTTTTAATTACAATACGTAATCCATACTTATATTATTGTTGTAATCTTTTTTTTCTTCAGTGGCAAGTTTTTCTTCTTCTTTTTCTTTAGTTCCCGATCCCACAGACGACGGATTCTGTCAATGTGAAGTTTTGAACAGATAAATGTCAGAGACTTTAATATCGTTTCGATGATTGCCCGTATCAGCGTACAGCGTACTGAGAAAAATTACGAACGAGATTATTCGCTTTTTTAACCTAACAAAGAGTAAATATTGTAATCTTATCAGTCAAACTATTACGCCATCTTTAGTTTTTTTTAATCATCATCATCGACACTGTGTCTTTAAAAATATGTTTAATATTTACAAAATATACAATTAATTCTGGCCTACTTATTAACTTCATAAAATGCTCCAATAACTACAACAATTACAAATGCGAAAATGTGTTCATGTGTTTGACTTTCTATCACTTCGTAATACTTTTTACCCTGGGGAAACGTCTTATTCCCATTTGGAAATCCATTTATATGGGCTGATAAATCGCGCTTTATTAAAAATGTGTCACATATGTTAATTGTCTTTTACAATGTCACCGAAGCCGCGGGAAACAGTTAGTTAAGAATTATAAATAAGCTAGCTATATAAAGTATGAGAAATTTTGAAAGAATAGAAAAAATTTGATCACGAGGCAGGATTCGAACCTGCGTATCTTGCCTAACCGTAGCAACGCCTAGCCTCTCGGCCACCCGTGATCCTGCCACAGTAATCGAATTTCTTCTACTCTTTCGGTTTCATGTGCCTAAGGGTATACAATATATAAAGTATGTCTTTTAGATAGAGTCACTGAGTCTGTTAGAAGGTAATTAAACATTACTAAAACCCTCAATTGTTTCATAGCATTGAATTCCTATCCTATGCTACTAATATTATATCCTATGCTACTAATATTATATCCTATGCTACTAATATTATATTCTATGCTACTAATATTATATCCTATGCTACTAATATGGACATGGAGTGATAAAAAACTGAGACTTTGTGTCCGCCGCCTCCCGCCACCGCCGTTTGTGTGTCTGTATGCTTAGATCTATAAATTACTCAATAGATATCATTTATTATTGCACCTGTGCGAAGCCGGGGAGGAGTCTAGTTTGTTATAAAACAAAAAAGAATTTTACATATTTACTGTTGACCTGCGACTTAATGTAACTTAACATTGACCTTTGACTATAAACTACATAGTCTTCAACCAAACTAAATTGCTAGACTTATCGTTATGACAATTACCCTTTACCATTTTACCTTTAACCATTAATACAAACTACATGATTTCCCTAATAATCAACCAAATTACAAATAACATCACCCCGTATATATCTCAAAGCGTAATTAACGAAGGAGGTCTTACAAAAAACCCCTCCGAGCACGTCTAAGACACAGTAACGTTTCTATAGCCAAGGGGGAGATCGGGGGCCTTTTTTGCCCTCCCCCGTGATATATGAAACGTTCATGTACTTTCCATGAAAGCGTTAGAAGAATATAAAGAAGATAGGGGTGGAGACAGGTTCAGAAAGCGAGGGGAAAGTTCGATTAATTAAGATTATATTAATTTATTATTTTGTGTATACCATTTGATGGGTAGGCATGAGTTCTTTTTAATAACAATATTAATTTATATTAAGTCATTTTAAAACTGTATATAAAAATGTTTCAGACCGCCTCCTTGGCACAGTGGTTAACGCGTGAGCGTAGAACTGAGGGGTCCTGGATTCAATTCCCGGCGGGGACGCAAAAAAAAATGTCTCGGTCTGGCAGGACACAGAAGGCTGATCACCTACTTGTCCGTAAAGAAAATCGATCTGTGAAACAGATGTACATAAATTGCCCCATACCCCACTAGGGGACACGGGACTTCACTTTTATATAAAAATGTTTATGACAACTCAGAAAAATATGGGCTAGTTGAATTATTTTTGCCATAAGATAGAGATATATCATCAGGTTTAAAACAGCTTATGTCACTCTCATAACTTCAGAAAGAACTTCTTAAAAGAAAGACATAAAAAAATACTGACACATTTATGGGTAAGGATGATAGGCTTGGGTCTGATCTGGTCGAAGGATGGGGATCGAGTTTCTGCACTAATTGGGCCAGCTCCAACGGGGACGGTACCACACATCCACAGAAGAATTCCTTCAAAATAGATCCCTTTATTCGCGTCGTCAATCCTTCCCATATCCCTTACTCCTTAAAAGTGGATAACGCATTTCCAGAGGCTCCTCCTCTACAAATGATCACGGGTGGTGGTGTTCACTTACCATCAGACGAACCACCAGCTCAGTGTACAACATAAAAAACCAAATTTCCTTTTAAAAGCGTGTAGCTTTTTTTCTCCCACTACTTTCTCGAGACTATCGCAATGAACGCACTACACTGCGCGATCGCTCGTTTAGTACAAGATGGTGCCTATACATCGCAGGCAATGTATCGCAATCAATATATTTGTAATTGTGCTGTTTTTCACAACATATAGGCACCCTGTATGCATAGATACTATTCGCTTTTTCAAATAGATAGTGATATCTCTTAAGAAGGTCCTTTAAGAAGGCAATGAATAAATGAACAACCAGCCTAGTTTTTCACGGTTCTTCAACTTTTTACGGTAGAAAAATTAAGCCTAACTCTTTCATCCATCCACCAGCAAACTTTCATAAAATAGGAATTACATAATACCAATGTATGTATAAATTAATTGTATCTGAGTGAAATTAATCATTACATATTTTCGCCATTATTACCTAGCACTGTGTATTAAATTCACATATGTTAGAAACGAGGACATCTATGAGAAGTATTCAAAAACTAGCGCAAACAATACGGGGACTAAAAATAATTAAATTCCATTTCTTTCAAGCACGCATTATTATTCGCTTCACTTGTATGTTTGTATACTTCATACTATATGACAATACAAATTTAATGATGTTTTGATGAGATTTTCTTGTTATCCTGATTAGGATCGTCAGGATTAAATTTACTTACGTAGTCTCTGTAGAGCAAGTGAGACAATGAATTGAAATCTATCAGTAACGTCTGTTGGGTTTTTAGTTTTTTTATGTTTATTGACGTGACAACGTCTTAAACTAGGTTGCGGCTCGGAGTCACTCATATAAAAGTGTAACGCCCGGTAACGTTACGATGAGTCACCGAACTATGATCGGTCCGCTGCGCGCGCAGCACTAAAGAATTAGGCGCATTGAATCGGCGCGTGCTTGTGTCTCTGTCTCTGTCTTTTTAGTAAACAAAATATATTTTCTATAGTTCAAATTTGTGCAATTCTTATTTTCATTCAATTCCTTGTTCCTATTGTGCAATTTAATAATATTCATATCAATAAATATTCTACCGAGAAAAAGACGTTGTCGCGTAAAATCTTCGCCCGTAAAACTGACTTTACAGGCAACCATTTTTTTTAATTGCTGTAATCTTTTCAATATCATATGATACGCAATAGTCACAAATTAATTGCCTGTCAAAGAAAAATTTTGGAATCTAATCTCAACGATTCTGCGCATAGTTAGCTGTGCATAACCCGTGTGAGCAATGCGCTCGATTATTTGCACGTTTGTCCCTCAATCACACATAAACCGATGAACGCACAAACTATATCCTGGTCCTAGTTCAACCAGAAACTCAGCGAAGAACTACTAAGAAGAAGCCATTACTTATAAGTCAGAAGAGCTACGTTAATGTTCATTAAATTTCTTGTTAAATAAGCACAGTAGATCTTAATTTCGCTAAATAATATTATCTTTGGCCCATCTCAGAACTCTTATAAGTACGTGTAATAATTGGGAGGGTGGGGATTCGTTAGCAAGCCCTAATGCCAGCAGACATTAATCATTCCTTTCATAAAGAGTGGGGTTCTGTAGATAAATAAGTGTAGTATGTGTTTTCTTAGGGTACCCTCCTTGAGATGCTGCTCGATTAGTGTGGATAAGACTATTCAAATATGTAATAATATTTTTTTTTTTGAATGGAAAATTTTATATATATTTTAGTAAAGTGAAGTCCCGTGTCCTCTAGTGGGGTATTCACTGATAGATTTTCTTTATGGACAAGTAGGTGATCAGCCTTCTGTGTCCTGCCAGACCGAGATATTTTTTTTGTGCGTCCCCACCGGGAATCGAACCCAAGACCCCTCGGTTCTAAGTTCACGCGATAACCACTGTTCCAAGGAGGCGGTCAAATACATTTTAATAGGTTATAAAGCGCTTCATGTGTAAACACTCGTAAAAGTTTATGTTAAGGTTGAGGTAACTTTTTGAGTTGTAGTTAGGTCCATTCGTTTTTTCAGATGGTTATAGATATAAAAATGTATGGATTATCACAGCCTCCATACATGTTAGCACATAAGTATAGTTAATACGACGCTCAGTGAAAACTTATAAAAACAAAAGTCTCAATCTGACGGACACAGTAAGCTATTGTACTATTTACTCAGTTCTTCGTATCGTGGAATAATATATATTTAATGCAATATTTAGTGTTGTATATATAAACACAAGTATTATTTATATTCTAAATTTAACAAGAAAAATCGTCAATAATACAAGTTAGTAAAAGAAATTACTTAGTCTGGCCATAAATACTGTTACACTTAATTATAAAAAAATATTACATTTGAATTTCGAATCTG